>NC_064428.1:17491654-17794154 GCF_023375975.1 Astyanax mexicanus | reverse complement strand
TTGGGTGTGTCCTTCCACCTCTCACTCACCATCAGTGTGTAAGCATTTTCCACAAGCTGCCTTCTCTTGGAATTTGTATATTTGTTATATAATAGTAACTGCCTGGCCTCAGGGTTGAAGCTCGTAAGAGCAGGTTACTATATTCTGTGTTGCCAAGTCAGTCTGGTTACATTTGCATTAATTGCAATAGTTTTACATAATTGACAATAAGGTTGATATGTTATAGTCATAAATTCCAATTACCCAGTTGCTATGTTAAATGAACAAAAGTGTAACGTTGCACCTACTAAATGATTTTAATTCATGTAAAACATTTTATCGGCGCAACTTATTTAGTTGGTCCTAAAGGATGGTCAGCAAAACCTGCAATACACATTTTGTAGAATTTAAATCAGGCCAACAAAAGACACAAATTACTTTATTAAGTTGGTGAGACTTAATATTTAAAGTTTTAATACATATGATCTGGGCTAAAGATTTCTGGTTGGCACAACTGCATGTTTTTTTTTTTTTTCAAAACATAAAAGACTGAGTTGGTCTCAAAACTCAAAAATGTAGTGTAGTAAGTTAATATTTTGAGTTTTCTTAACTTTCCTATTTTTACAGTGTGTTGCCAGCTTGAGGCTAATTTGTTTGGTGTGCAACCACGACAACTGCACTCTGATTGGTCAGCCTGATTTGTTTGAATGCATCCAACAGCAGGCTCTGATTTAAAAAAAAAACTCAGGATTGCAGGATTGCAGTTTCAGACTCTGTGTGAAAGACATCCTTAATACAGTATACATGTGTTTATTTTTTACTGGCTTGATGTGCTTTTTTACTGTGCATTTATCAAAATGTGTGTCTTTTTTCATAAACAGTAAAAAGCTTCAATTTACAGTGTGAGAAAATACTAGAAATACTAAAACTAAACTAATTACCATTTCTATCATTATCATTTATGCTGGATGACATTTCCATATTAAAAGAAATATGATATTTCATATCATATTTTTGGTATGTTGTCAAAGCTTTAGTTGTCCTCAGTGTTTACACATCAATTTCTATATTTTTTTGACATTTTGCATTCTGCATAAACAGTAAAATAGAATATTTCATTAAAATGAAATGGCATGAGATTTCCAGCATGTCCTGAATTTTGAGGATGTCTTGCATCTGATTGAAAGATCACAGTCTTGGCTTCACCTCGGCTGTACTGCGGCTGATTTAGACGTGATTATAAAAAGCAGAGTTGAGTTACCGCATGCTCTTTTCATTTCATTTGCCTGGAGCTCCTCCAGAAGTGCCCTCTTATAACACTTAAATTTACTGGCGAATGCGGCTCCCTCAAGTTAGAAGAATGCTAAACTATTGCCACATGCAACAACCGCAGAGAGTAAAACCCGAAACACGAAAATAAAGCGGCATCTCGGTGAGTTCGCTCGCAGCCCGGCCTCTGGGCGCCTATGATTGGACGGAGGGTTGCAGGGACCGGCGGGGACGAACATGCTGTTTCAATGCGAGGAACCTGAAGCTGTCCCCTCGTCATGTGGTGACGCTGGGTGGGGGTGTCTGCGGAGTCAGGAAAATGAAGAGATAAATAAAGCAAGGCCGCGACTTGTCTCTCAGCTGGAACTCGAACGTGCAGATCGTGAAAGAATGTGGAAGTCTACATCACGCCGCCACCACAATTGGCAGTTGTGTCACTTCTGAGGTTTTGCCTCTCCCTCTCGGGCCTGGTTTAAGGCAGCAGAGTGCCGCGAGGTGGAATGCTATAGCAGGAGGACTCACCCCTTAAAGAGCATTCAAGCAGCTTAATAGAACCGGCATAAATTAAAAGAGCAGGAGAATATCTGGAGACTCATAGTAAAGGATGATGGCAGCCATACATTTCAAACCTTTTAACGTAAGGTCTTTTAGGGGTGTCGTATAGAGGAGCCGAGAACCTTTCGTTAAATGATCTATATAAAAGTTTGTATCAATTAACTGAACTTAAAACAAGGGACTTCGAACTTCTTCCAATACACAAAATGTGTATATGATATTATTTTAGATTATTTCAGAAGTGTAAATACAGCTCTGGAAAAAATAAGAGACCACTTAAAAATGATGAGGAATATAATCAAGAGGAAGATGGATGATCCCAAACCATCAAACTAAGCTGAACTGCTTGAATTTTTACACCAGGAGTAAAGCCATAAAGTTATCCAAAAGCAGTGTGTAAGACTGGTGGAGGAGAACATGCCAAGATGCATGAAAACTGTGATTAAAACCCAGGGTTGTTCCACTAAATATTAATTTCTGAACTTATAAAACTTTATGAATATGAACTTGTTTTTTTTTTTTTTTTGCATTATGTGAGGTCTGAAACTCATTTTCTGCAAATAAATGCTTTAAATGAAAATATTTTTATTTAGAATTTGGGAAAAATGTTGTAGATAGTTTGTAGAGTTAATAGAACAACAATGTTCATTTTACTTAAACATATACCTATATATACCTAGAAACTGAAGTGGCTCTTATACACTTTATTTCCTGCAAATATGTGCATCGGAACACCCGTGCACATGTTCTAACACCGCCAGAGCCTGCTACAGTGGAGAAATCAGCCAGAAAACACGCTACCGGACGAGGTTCTGCAGACGCTACTTGAGCTTAGCCTGCTAAGAGACCCAGGCCACCAGCCCGCGGTGTTTCCTGACGCCGGAGCCCAGCGGAAGTGCCATCGCAAGCGGTGCAAGCGTAAGCGGAACCGCGGAAAGAGAGCCGGGATCCGCGCGAGGCTAAAGGCTAGTCCTAGCCGGCCGGCTATACCATCGCTCTTTCTGGCAAACGTCTGTTCCCTTGACAATAAACTGGACTACATCCGACTCCAGCGAACAACCCAGCGTGAGTTCAGAGACTGCTGTGCTTTGGTTTTTGTGGAATCGTGGCTGAACGACAACATTCCGGACAGCGCCATTCAGCTAGACGGGCTAACCGCGTTCAGAGCGGATAGGAGCGCGGCTCTATCCGGGAAGACCCGCGGTGGAGGCGTGTGTGTTTACATCAACACGGAATGGTGTAACAACGCTGTGACTGTCGCCAAACACTGCTCTCCGCTGGTGGAGTTCCTGATAGTCAAGTGCAGACCTTTTTATTTAGTACGGGAGTTCTCCGCTGTGCTAATAGCTGCTGTCTACATCCCACCCAGCGCTAGCATTGGTGCTAATGCTAAAGAGGCTCTGTGTGAACTCTATCGGTCTATCAGTGATCTGCAGAACAAACACCCAGACGGACTGTTTATTATCGCCGGAGATTTCAACCACGCAAATCTCAAGTCAGTGCTCCCTAAATTCCATCAACATGTGGACTTTGCAACGAGAGGAGCAAGCGCGCTGGATCTTGTTTACACAAACATCCCCAGCGCGTACCGGGCGGAGCCCCGCCCCCACCTCCCTTTCTCGGACCACATGTGTGTTTGGCTGACTCCAACATACACACCACTCATCAGACGCTCCAGACCAGTTCAGAAGCAGGTGAAAACCTGGCCGGCAGGCTCCATCTCTGCCCTTCAGGACTGTTTTGAGTGCACTGCATGGAACATGTTCAGGGAGGCTGCTACAGAAGGCGATTCTGTTGATTTGGAGGAGTATGCAGCATCAGTCACTGGCTACATCAGCAAGTGTATTGATGATGTCACTGTCTCCAAGACCATCACTACACGCCCAAACCAGAAGCCTTTGATGACTGCTGAGGTACGTGCGCTGCTGAGGTCCCGCGACTCCGCCTTCAGAGTGGGTGACAAGGTGGCCCTGAGGAAAGCGAGAGCCGACCTGTCAAGAGCCATCAGAGAGGCAAAGCGCGCACACGCCCAGAGAATCCACAGCCACTTCAAGGACACGGGTGACGCGCGGCGTATGTGGCAGGGCATCCAGGCAATCACCAACTACAGGACAATGCCACCGTCCTGTGAACGTGATGCCTCCCTCCCTGATGCCCTGAACAACTTTTATGCACGGTTTGAGGCACAAAACAACACGATGGCGAGAAAGACCATGCCCAAGCCGGACGAGCAGGTGTTGTGCCTGACTGCAGTGGATGTGAGGAACACTCTGCGCAGAGTCAACCCACGAAAAGCTGCAGGACCAGACAACATCCCCGGCAGAGTGCTCAGGGAGTGCGCAGACCAGCTGACAGATGTTCTCACGGACATCTTCAACATCTCCCTGTGCAGCGCCACTGTCCCAACGTGCCTCAAGTCCACCACCATCGTCCCCGTGCCGAAGAAGTCCACAGTGTCCTGCCTCAATGACTACTGTCCCGTTGCACTTACACCCATCATCATGAAGTGCTTCGAGAGGCTAGTCATGAGGAACATCAAGACACGACTGCCCTCTTCACTGGACCCCCTGCAGTTTGCGTATTGTCCCAATCGCTCCACGGACGATGCCATCACCACCACCCTTCATCTCTCCCTCACCCACCTGGAGAAGAAGGACACTTACATCAGAATGCTGTTTATAGACTTCAGTTCAGCATTCAACACCATCATCCCACAGAACCTCATCAGGAAGCTAAGCTCGCTCGGCCTCAACACCCCCCTCTGCAACTGGATCCTGGATTTTCTGACGGGGAGACCCCAGTCAGTCCGGTTCGGGGGCAGCACCTCCAGCACCATCACACTGAACACTGGGGCCCCCAGGGCAGTGTCCTGAGTCCTCTGCTGTTCACCCTGCTGACTCATGACTGTGCTGCAAAACACAGTTCTAACAGCTTTATCAAGTTCGCCGATGATACAACCGTGCTGGGTCTCATCACCAAAGGCGACGAGTCAGCATACAGAGAGGAGGTGCAGCGGCTGACAGACTGGTGTACAGTCAACAACCTTCACCTGAATGTGGACAAGACAAAGGAAATGGTTGTTGACTTCAGGAGAGCACAACACACCCACTCTCCACTCAACATCGACAGGTCCTCTGTGGAGATTGTTAAGAGCACCAAGTTCCTTGGTGTCCACTTAGCAGATAACCTCACCTGGACCCTGAACACCAGCTCTACAGCCAAGAAAGCCCAGCAGCATCTCTACTTCCTCCGGAAGCTGAGAAAGGCCTGTCTCCCTCCACCCATCCTCACACTCTTCTATAGAGGGACCATTGAGAGCATCCTGAGCAGCTGCATCACTGCCTGGTTTGGGACCTGCACCGTCTCTGACCGCAAGACCCTCCAGCGTATTGTGAGGACAGCTGAGAGGATCATTGGCGTCTCTCTCCCCTCCATCACGGACATCTACACCACCCGCAGCATCCGCAAAGCAACCAGCATTGTGAATGACCCCACCCATCCCTCACACGAACTGTTCTCCCTCCTGCCTTCGGGAAGGAGGTACCGCAACATCCGGTCCAGCACGACCAGATTCTGCAACAGCTTCTACCCCCAAGCCATCAGACTCCTCAACTGCAGAGACTGAACTGATGTTTTTTCTGTACATGCACACACACTCTTACCCCACTTACCCCAGAAAATGGAAAGCACTAAAAACCCTACTACCTCACTGGACTCTATTGCACACTGTGTAATAGAGGTAAATACTACCTCACTGGTCTTTTTTGCACACTGCATAATTTGCACACTGTCTTGTTATTTATTATTCTTTGTCTGTATTGTGTTGTATTGTCTGTCTGCACTTTTGTACTGTTGCACTATTGTTCTGTCTACACTGTGTTTATGTGCACCATGGTCCCTGGAGGAACGTTGTTTCGTTTCACTGTGTACTCTGTATACAGCTGAAATGACAATAAAAACCACTTTGACTTTGACTTTGATACAGAATGGCAAGTGACAAAATTTATTTCATGGTACACTCAAAAAACCATCATGATTAATTAAGATAATTAATTAATCACATGACTTTTGCACATTTTAAACTGCACAAGGCATACGTTTTCAATCATTATGATAGCAAAGACACACAGACATGCCTTCAATCAGGCTACCTAGTGTGTGGTTGATAACTCACCTAAAGATCGCTAAAATAGGGTCCTGAATGTGGTTTATTTTGGTTTGCTTCCAATTGGGTTTACTGTGTGAATTGCTTCCAAGTGTAAAAAATGAGCAAGAATCTGATTTAATTGCATAAAAAAATGCAGGTGTGAAAACACGCTTGCACACCCAACCCAGTAATTAGAAACACTGTAATAGGTTACTTTATAGAATTATATTTTAGTTTTACAATATGATTCTTGTTAAAAAATGACAAATATGGTTATTTATCAATGGCTAGAATACAAACCCAAAGCATGGTTGAACCACCCCTATGCTTAACAGTTTTTTTTTCTTTTTTTCATAAAATTTTGCACACTTTTTTCTCCAAATGTACTTTTGCTTGGCGCAGTCAAAAATGATCTCTATTAACCTCAACAGTCCCTGATACTTGTTTCCAAAATCCATCAGGCTTGTTTAGATGTTCCTTCAGAAAGTTGTGGTGAGGATTATGTCCTTAGTAATCAGTCATTTTGGGATCAAATGACACACATTCAGAAATGTTTTGACACAGCTTTGTCAGAGTTGACACATTTCCAAACTGCGTTTGGGTCATGTAGTGTGACTAGAAATGAACAACAAGAATTTAATGGCTGGGATCTTGTATGATGTCACACTCACCACACGTCCCCCCTTCAAAAATCTGGCATGTCAGAGTTGTTTGGTATTTTTCCGCCTAGTTTGACACGTGTTTTGACATGTTCCTTGACATTGATCAATCAGAGGATGAAGTGCATTCTGGTGCAAATACATATGTAAACATGGTAAAAAAAATGTCTTACATTTTTAATTTTTTTTTCTCAACAAGACCTTCTGTTAGCATTGTGTTTTCTTAAAATAATAAACATTTTGACACCCAAGAAGGGGGCTAGAATTACTTTCTCCTTTTATTAGTTTTAGAGATGGAAGGATTTTAAGCCAAAATATGCGACATTTATCAAATTTAGCCCATTCTGAAAGAAACATACAGCCCTCATTAACAAAAGTGTTATAGTCCTTGCTGTGCTCTTGGCTCAGTCTGCCATTATTTTGGTATTTCTGACTCAAATTTTGTGGAGAAATAAGAGAATAAAGACTTTTAACATTACTAACTGGATACCCCTCTTGAGAGTATCCAATCTTTCAGGCAATATAGTAAGTGGCCATTAGCAAAACAGCGGAGCTAAGAAACGCAACTATCTACATAAAACAATGCAAAACAATAAAGCAAACAATGTAGACCACATTCAACCACCACAAGTAAAGCAGCAACAGTAGGAAAGCTAAAGAAATCCCATTCAAAATAATGGAGTGTTTGGCTAAAGTGAATTCACAAATATTCACAGCTGGTGCTCAACAGAGTGTTTTTTTTTTCAATGTTGTTGAATCCAAAAAGTAAAGCAGTTGGTTTACTTCACCCTGAAAGACATTTCAGGGCAGATTACAGAAGACGATGCTTTACAAGGTTTGCTTGGAAGGGTTAATGTGGTGTCAAGCCCCACCCCTAATCAGCTGCAACATGATCAGTGATTGGTCTCGGCCCAAAAAGTTGGATTGGTCCATCTCAAATAATTTTTCCTTTTTTAAATGTTTCCTTATTTTCTTCTCAAAAGTCTTAAGAACTTACATAAGTACGTGAAGGATGATTGGTCAGGTTGAAAAGTTGCCAGTTTCCTGACTAAGGACAAATTTATACTGCATTAAACCTACACCTACTTGTACCCTACACAGCAGCCTTTTTGTACCCTACGCATAGCCATGGACCCTATGTCGCAGCCTACTTGTAAAATATTTGTACTCTAAGCTGTAGCCTACTTGTACCCTACACATAGCCATGGACCCTATTTCGCAGCCTATTTATAAAATACTTGTACTCTAAGCCCTAGCCTACTTGTAACCTACATTTAGCCGTGGACCCTACATCGCAGCCTACTTGTACCCTACACATAGCCACAGACCCTATGCTGTAACCTACTTGTACCCTATGCATAGACGTAGTCCCTTCACAGTAGCCTACTTGTACCCTACACCTAGCCACAGACACTATGCTGTAACCTACTTGTACCTTACGCATAGTTGCCGACCCTACGCAGTAGCCTACTTGTACCCTACACGTAGCTGCAGTCCCTACACTGTAACCTACTTGCACCCTATGCATAGCAGCAAACCCTATGCTGTAACCTACTTGTACCTTATGCATAGATGCCGACCCTACGCAGTAGCCTACTTGTACCCTATGTGTAGCAGTGGACCCTACACTGCAGTCTACTTGTACCCTACTCATAGCCATGGCCCCTGAGCCATAGCGTACTTGAACCTACTTGTACGCTAAGCTGTGTCCTACTTGTACCCTATGTGTAGCTGCAGACCCTATGTTGCAGCCTACTTGTACCCTATGCATAGCCATGGACTCTAAGCCATAGCATACTTGTACCCTATGCATAGACGTGGATCCTACGCCGTAACCAGTTGTACTCTATGCATAGACGTGGACCCTACACTGCAGTCTACCTGTACCCTACGCATAGCCGTGCACTCTAAACCATAGCCTACTTGTACCCTACATGTAGCTGCGGACCCTACACTGTAGCCTACTTGTACCCTATGCATAGAAGCTGACCCTATGCTGTAGCTTACTTGTACCTTACACATAGATACCGGCCCTACACAGTAGCCTATTTGAACCCTATGTGTAGCTGTGGACCCTACACTGCAGCCTACTTGTACCCTACTCATAGCCATGGCCCCTGAGCCGTAGCGTACTTGAACTTACTTGTACGCTAAGCTGTGTCCTACTTGTACACTATGTGTAGCTTCAGACCCTACATTGCAGCCTACTTGTACCCTACTCATAACCATGGACTCTAAGCCATAGCGTACTTGTACCCTATGCATAGACGTGGACCCTACGCCGTAACCAGTTGTACTCTATGCATAGACGTGGACCCTACCCTGCAGTCTACCTGTACCCTACGTATAGCCGTGCACTCTAAATCGTAGCCTACTTGTACCCTACACGTAGCTGCGGACCCTATACTGTAGCCTACTTGTACCCTATGCATAGATGCTGACCCTATGCTGTAGCTAACTTGTACCTGACGCAAGATACCGGCCCTACACAGTAGCCTACTTGAACCCTATGTGTAGCTCCGGACCCTACACTACAACCTACTTGTACCCTACTCATAGCCATGGACCCATGGCTATTCGTAGCATATTTGTACCCTACTCGTAGCTGCGGACCCTACTCGATAACCTACTTGTACCCCATGCTTAGACGTGGACCCTACACCGCAGCCTTCTTGTACCATACGCATAGCCGCGGATGCTATGCTGTAACCTACTTGTACCATATGCATAGCCGCAAACCCTACACTGTAACCTGCGCATAGATGCCGACCTTACACTATAGCCAACTTGTACCCTACGCATAGGTGCAAACCCAAGCTGTCGCCTTCTTATACCCTATAAACACTAGGTACTGCGTAGGGCACTCATGCATCCTATGCCGTAGGCAACACGTTCACTCTATGTAGAAGTAAAAAACAGTCTTAGGAAACAGCATGAAATGATGGCAGGATAATGGCCTAATCTGACATAATTAACATCGAAAGACAAAAAATATCACACAGTCAGAGCTTGGTGTAAAAGCCAATAAAAGTCTTTTACCTGCCACAAACTTCATACCGCTCGATTCAGAACTGTCCTGACTTTACCTAGCCTAAGATTACCGTAGGTCACTTCACCGCCGCCCCCGCAGTCTACGGCTGTAATTAAGTGAATTGTCTGCGGGCTCGACAGTCAAAGAGAAGCCTCGCAGATGTTAATTCTCTGAGAAAAAAGTGCCGTTGACAAAGTGAGGTTCAGCCTCCCTACGGCAGTGACGAGGGGCTCGCCTGACAGGTGTGTCATGATCAGGACAAAGTTTCGCCTCTTCGTTCACTTTGTTCAGGCCATGAAGTAAATACACTCATTAGGCAATGGCTCGTCCCACGAGAGAGAGCATGTTTGACATTATTAATTGGCTTTTCTGCAGAAGGAGTCAAGTAGATGAAAAGGTTTATCAAGCTGAAATAATTAATTTTTGCCAGAGAATTTGCTGACAGTTCACTTATTCTGGCCCAGAGATGGAGAGAAGAAAGGCGGGGGGTTAGAGGGGGAGTTCACATAATTTTAGGCCCTCAGTCATTTTTTTTTTCTCCCCTTACTGCCTTCTTTCATTCTTTCACCTCATCCTGTTTCCGCGCCTCTTATTTTTCCGCCTCGGATGGGAGGAGACGTTTTTAAGCGGCGAAGATGTGAATTTGGAACAGAAAAAAATAATTAAACCAAACGTAATTAACTTTAACCTGAATAAAGAAAAGGGCTGGGTTTTATCTCTCTCCTTTTCAGAGGGCAAAGATTAGTCGCCTGCATTGAGACCGGTGTAGCATACAATTAATTCCAATTAATTCAAATTAGAGGGGAAATTATGTACTTTGATAAAGGCAAAACCATGACATAATGCCTCTTATCTCCTTAGTTATCTGTGCCCTCCGTGCTCTCATAATTACTTTAATTAATGCCAAAGAATATTATGAAATGCACCTGAACTCTGACAGTATCAATATCTGACTCGATGAAAAGAAATCCCACACAATACTCATATTCCACTCTGAATGCATAACAAGGCTGGAGTCCATTCCCAGTTCAAGCAGTGCGCAAAACTTCCAACCAAATGCCTACGTAATCTTTTTTTCACAAACTCAGATTTATGCATATTAAAGCACTTAGCAAAACCCTGAGCACTTCAGTTGTTCAAGTTTATTCATGTTTTTATTCATGTGTATCTATTATATCATTGTTTAATAGTAAGAGTTTAGAATATGCAACCAGCTTACGGTTAATTAGGGCTGCAACTAATGATTATTTTTGAGTCAACTAATCTGATGATTATTTGTTTAATTAGTCAATTAGTTGCAATTATTTTTATCATTCCTTGCATTTGTGTTTCCTATTAGTGAGGCTCCTGATGCACTGCATGTTTTACAGCATCCTGGCAGCTAAACTTTAGACTGATTCTGCAGGACATTTTAGTATTTGATGTAATATATTGTATTAACCTAAAAATAAGTCTATTATAGATAAAAACTGGCCTTGCTCTCTCTGGGTGGGTAGATGGTGCTCTCTCCCCTCATCACTCCAAAGGATGATGTCAATCAGCTCAAAGCATCTGTGAACCAAGTCACTGAGCTTTCCTCCGAGTGTGCTGTGATGCTACTCAACAATGCTGAAGGTGTTTATATAAATAAATATATATATATATCTTAATTCAGAAAAAATATGTAAAATAAATGTTTTGTCTCTGCAGGCCTTTGATGGTCATAACATCTAAGACATTTAAATAATATATAAATGTTATTTTTAACAACCTGTAAAATAACAGTTTTCCCTAAACAATGGTATATTTATGTAAAACCTTTAATACATATTTAAAAATGCATATTTTGTTCGTCAGACACTGCTGCCAGTCATTTGACCATTTTTTATGGTTTATTGGCACTTTATTGAAGGAATTTAATCGTAAACATGCTTTTAAAAACTGTAAAATAACAGTTTTTCTCTGCAGAACATCGGGGATATCACTTTATGTGAGGATTTTAATCGTAAATATGCTTTGAAAAAAAAACTGGAAAAAAATAGTTTTTCACTGCAGAACATTAAAGGATATCACCTTATTAAAGGAATTTAATCATAGATATGCATTTAATATAACTCTAAAATAGCGTGTATTTATGTAAAACAATTATTAAAAATGCATGTGAATTTATTGGTTTTGCACTTTATATGAAATCAATTATTTGACTTTAATTTTAGTTTTTAAGTTTAATTTGACCATTTTTATGTTTTTTTTAACAGTGTAGAGAAAGGAAAAAGTTTTGTGCTTTGCATTGTTGAAAGTAAAATACAAGCAGAAAAAAAACGAACCATTCTAAGATCATCAGATACATTCGTTTTGTGAGTTTTATGGCTAGCAAAGGCGACTCGATCTTGTTTCTGAATGAGTCTCCAACCCAAGAGTGTCTTAGTATTTATATGTTGTGTTCACCAGCCTGCTGTGCATAAAACAATCACTCATGTCTAGGGGGAGGGTTTTTTTATGACAGTGAACATCTACTCCCAGCCTATAGGGGGAGCCTCGTAAGAAAACCAACCAAGGGTTGCATAGTGTGCCTTTAATGGACACTTCAGTCACTGGAAATTTGAAACATGCATGAATCCACTTGGGAAGGAGCAAGCAATATCATCCATATCGTGCAGCCCTACGGTAGCAGTGAGTGGAATATCAGCCCCATCGCGACCCACCGCTGCTCTTCCAATCTGTCCGGCCGATGCGCTCCGTTTCCAGGTCGCAACCCGCCGAGGCGCCGGCTTTATTAGGTCACGGCGTGGCACCAGCCTGGCATGGGCCGCATGCGTAGGGTTGTCCTGGCAACAATCTGCCTTTTGTCGCCTCCGCACCCGCTGGGCATGCCAAGACACACCGAGACACGCCAAACCTCAAAAACTGTCAAGGTGACAAATACGCCGGCACAGGAGGATAGAGAGAGAGAGAGAGAGAGAGAGAGAGAGAAACGTAATAACATTATAATAACAGGCCACAACCAATAAATAATCACCTAGAGAACTAGCATCTATTAGTTTGGTCACAGCTGTTAGTAATTGAAAAAAATAAAAACTTTAGAAATTATTAACCATTTGTTTCCTGACCTCCTGTATATTTAATTAACATTTTATGTAAGTATTTACTTTTTACTGTTTTTTTTACATTTTAGTACTTTTTAATATTTGTTTGTTAATAATGCACTAATGATGTGTTAACTAGAATCTCATAATGTGAGTAATTGCAAGTTTTAAAGTCAATCTTACTGTAATTAGTTGTTACATTTCTTTATTAGATTAATTAAATCATTCAGTATGATTGATAAATCCCTCTACGTTACAAAAACACATTGTTTAAAAATACTTGCCAGTACTAATACTAATTGAATGCAAAACAAAAATAATTTGCTTTCATTTTACTGATCCTTTTATGATAAAATCTAAAAAAAATATGTGGAGTGTGTGAAAAAGTGAAAAAAATGACATCCTTTTAAACTGAGAGAATAGTAAGGGAGGCAAAAGCACTTGGAACTACTTTGAAGGAGTTTAATTGATGCTACCATCACCATGCTTCACGTTGGAGACGATGTGATTGTGGTGTTGTGCTGTTTTTGGTGCACATCACCAAACACTAAATGAACTATTGCTTTACACCAATCTTTAAAATGTGAATTAATAATCAAAAGTCAATACTATGTTTCTGAAAAGTGATTGTAAAAAGTACTGCGAAACGATATATTGTGAGACTTTGATATTATATTTTTCTTAACCCCCGCCCTCCTCATTTTATCTCTTTATTTTTGCCATTTAAGCTCATCAGCTCCCGTCAATAACCGGAAATGGCACAAAATCCAGTTTACAAAATTTTGTATGCTGTAAAAGTGATGGCTGTGTTGGTTTAAATTGGTTAAAAGTTCCTCTACTGCAGCATTTACATACTTACACGCAACACATTTACACTTTTATGATAATAACTAGAAAAACACACAGAAACACAGAGAACTCTGTAACGTTTAACTATTAAACTATTACAAGTATAGATGTTCTTAAGAGAAATTACAGATGTAGTCAGATAAAGGTGAGTACTGTTTCCTACACCTTCAAAAGACTGTTGGAAACAGGAGAAACTGGTAGAGAAAGACGTTTGGCTGACCCACATGGAAACAACTTTAGCCTTTAGCTCAGCTTAACATGCTTGGACTAAGTCTCAGTTTCAGCAATGAAGAGAAGAATTAAAGGTCTGACATGTGAAGCAGTGCAGTAATAAAATCATTGATAAAATGAGAAAATGAAAAAAGCAGCTTGTCTGGGTCGTATGGCACTGCTACTGTACTATTAGTATTCTTTCTTCAAATGCAAATTTAACTACAAATTTTCTAACTCAAATTGCAGCTTGCATGCATGACAGTAAATAAAAAAGTTTCAATAAAAGTGATAAGCTGGGAAAATAATGATTTCGCCATAGTCTGAAGTTTTACAAATATGATAAATAGTTAAAAGAACTAAAAATCAGTCAGTTTTAAGGGGCCAAAAAGCACAGTTTACAGAGGTTTAGCCTTGTTTTATTAAAGTAAACAATATAAAACATGAATGACTGCTTTGTTTTATCAGTGGACCTATCCATTCCATGATTTTTTGCTGGATAATTCTGTATATTTCTGATAAAAATAATACTTAACTCCCCAGCTTAGCTTCATGACCTCACCTCCAGACACGCCCTCACCAAAAACAAGCTCACTTTATCAGAGTCTCAGAAATCACACACCCAATCTAAAGCCCAGTCACCATGACCCAAGACCTCCAGATTCAGAGACACAACAGAATGACCCAAGCTATCATTCTCTCATTCCTCTATCACTCTCTCATCCCTCCTCTATCTTTCACCCATCCTTCTTCTCTTTGTCCAGGGCAGTGGTGACACTTTGAAAGGTGCGGGCGATCAGAGCGCTGGCTGGGCGGCCTCCCCACGCTTTCGCACAATGACGCATTACTCTCCGATGCATCTTCCTGGCCCGACACGTTGTCCCAAGACAGGCTTATCTGGCTTCAGCCAGGGAAAAAAGAAAAAAAAAAGAAGAAAAAAAAAACGGTTGTTGGAGCACCTCAGTCAAGCCGTGTCAGATCGAGCAGCTTTGCATCAAATGTCTTCTTTAAAATGCAAACACTGGCCTTTTGTTCTCTGTGTTTTTAACATGTGGAAAAAAACAGCAGTTTGAAACGGCTGCTGGTAGCCTTGTTATGTGTGGGAGTGGTTAATAAGGCAAGAACTGAAAAAACACTTAGTATCTCCTTCACATTGGTACAGAAAACATTTTTAAATTGATTCCTAATGAGCAACAGGGTCAGTGTAACTTCTATTAGTTGAATTTTTGGTCAGACTTAATAATAATACGTTTCTCTGTATTATAACTGTGTAGTTACACATTAACAATCATGTAATAACAGTGTAATTACTGGTGAAGTACACACTAGAACATGTTTATTACAGTTGTACAGGTTATACAATTTTACACGTGTGACAAAGAGTGTCAATGCTGATTGTGAGTGTAATAGGGTATCATAAGTCCCAATCATCTAAATTCTATCCTGAGACAGTTACTGACAAATGTAAGTGGTGCTCCACGTCTCCTAACCCATATTAACCCATATTATTCTTTCCACTCATAGCAATATTTGGTCTTTCCTCAGGGTCGTCTACAATTTCACAGGCTCAGTCGGAGATTATAAGTTTTTCATCATTAATAGCAAGGCACTGTATTCTTTCAATTTGGAGGTCTTCAAACCTTCCTTCAATTTCAATGTGGCTTCGCGATATGACTCAGTCAAGTCAAGTCAAGTAGTTTTATTGTCAATACTGCCTATGTACAGGACATACAGAGAATTGAAATTACATTACTCTCCTTCCCAAATTTTACAGCAAGTACAGATAATAGATATAATAAAAGAGAGAATGGGAGACACTATATGTACAATACAGCAAGGACACAAATAGACATACATGAGACAGAAAACAAGGTGCAGTAGTGTGGGGGTTAAATAAGATATATAAATAGAAATAAAAAGAAATAAGATATGTAATATAAAAGTGGGAGTGGGAGACACTATATGTACAATACAAAAGAACACAATAGATGTAATACGTAAGACGGAAGACAAATATTCTATTTTTGCCTATGATATTATATGAACATGGGGCAGCATATGGCCAACATATGTGATATAGCCTGTGGTTCTGAATGAAGAAGCATATTTAGAAAATGGGTTAATGAGTATATTAAGTGGCTATGTTCCAGCATGTGCAACATGCGTTTATAAAGAAGTCTCATTATCTTGGTTTAGCGCCTCAGGACAAGCAACAGCTTTTCTCACAACACTTTAAAACTGTTGAGACATTTCTATTAAAACTATAAATATATGTTTTTGATAATTAGCATTTGTACAATAATTGTCCTAGATATTTGAACTTGGTCTTGTCTTGGACTCAACAGTATTTGTACTTGGACTTAAGTATTGGGCTCAACAGTATTTGTACTTGGACTTGAGTCTTGGACTCAACAGTATTTGTGTTTGACTCTTGTCTTAAACTTATTGTACTTGGACTTGTCTTGGAATCAATAGTATTTGTACTTGAACTTGTCTTAACTTACTGTACTTGAACTTGCCTTGGACTTCGAAAAACTTGCCTTTGCACCTCGAAAAGTGCAAAAAGGCATGAATGTCTTTTTTTAATCACTCATTGTCATGTTTTGGGCATAACGCAAAATAAACCATCAGTGTGTCACTTGCCATTCCTATGAGGAGCCAGGTGTGCTCCTTTGGCATGACATACTTTGGCATGTCTGTATCTTAACAGCACAGCGCTTTTGCACATCTGCTTAGACTCACAATAGTATGAGTTATTCATTAGTATGGTTTTAGTATTTGTACTCTGATACTGTTTGGACTGTTTTTGCTTATTCTTGACTTGAACTTGAATTAATATTTTATCTGATATTTCTTGAGCTTGAACTTGACTTTTGCATTTTAGTACACTGACATGTTTTGGAATGGTTTTGCATGGTTACTTTTACTCAGATTTCCTAAGAAAAAACAAACAACCAGATGTTCCCCTTAATCTCACAATATTGAACCATGAATATTCCATAATTCAAGGGTCACCTCGTTCCTGCAAATTGTGAAATAAATTGCCGCACAAGCACAGAGAGCTTTCTGAGAGCATATTTCAAATGGCACAGCGGTTCTACTTCAGAATAAATTGTACAGTTGGGACCGTATATATATATATATATATATATATATATATATATATATATATATATATATAAATAAGTCTACAAATGAAAAACTGCTCTATTGAATGTCCACAATGTTATATAAGCCGACTTAGCGGCGTGAGGAAAGCAGTTATTGGCGCTCAGATTTTTCGAAAAGCAGAAATAGAAGCTAGAAAAGGTGCGGCGGACGAGGTCGCGGGGTGGAGTAGTGCGGCATAGTGGTGGTGGAGGCGGCGTTAGTAGTGGAGGGGGTGTTATTTGGGATGGGAGACGGGGGCAGGGGGCGGGGGGGGGAGTCGACCCACAGGAAGAAATTCATTTCCTGTGGAAACGCGGCGCGAAAAAAGAGTATCAGTACGGAAAAGCCTGGCAGGCTGATAACATAGATCCCCTCGTTACATTGATAACCATTTGTTCATTTCCTGACAACAACAAAAATGTATAAATCTCTCTTGAAAATGAAAATGAAATAAGGTCCACCCCCCTTCCCCCCCCCCTCCCAAAAGCGTCCCCTCCCCTCCTCATTCTGGCCTTATTTCATTCGCAATGTGGCAGCGGAATGATAATCGCAGCATCAGTTATCGCAGGGGTATTTGTTCCTTATGGAGAGAGATGGCGTGGTGGAAGGGGGTGGGTGATGGTGGGATAGAAGAGGGGAGGTACGGTGGGGGACGGACGACTAGAGGTTGACTCTCTCTCTCATTTTTGTGTCGGCCCTGTGCACTCTGGGCAAAGGGTGGATTTGCATTTTAATGGATGCAATTTATGGAGTTCGCCCGGCGCATTCGGCACGGCACAAGTGGCATCATTAAGTGAGCTAAGCCGGATTAGTCCTGATGCGAGGGGTCAGATAACAGGGAGCTCTGAGCCAGCGCCCGGAGAGGAGGCGTGCAGGAGGCACCAGCATGTGTGTGTGTGTGTGTGTGTGTGTGTGTGTGTGTCAGCACTAGCTTGTTGAGTACAGTTCGGCGGGTGGAGGACTGTGTTCTTCTTCTGTGAGATAATCTAAAAAAAAAAAAATGTGTGTAAAAGGTAACGGTAGGGTATATAACAGGACAAACTCAGTATATAGAACATAACTATATAGAGTTCAGTGAAAAAGTATTTGCCCCCTTAAAGATTTCCTTTGTTCCTTTGTTTCATTTTGACTCACGTTTTTCAGATTATCAAACTAACTTAAATTCCAGACAAATATAACCTAAGTAAATATAAAACGCACTTTTTAAATGATGATTTCACTTATTAAGGGAAAAAGCTATCTAAATAAATCAAGCTCTGTGTGAAAAAGTGTTTGCCCCCCCCCCCCCCCAATAAATTATTAACCGTGATTTATCCCACTTTTTGGAAAACTAAGTTCAATTTTACTACCAACCACAATCAGGTCTGATTACTGCCAGACCTGTAGAATCAAGAAATCAGTTAAATAGAACCTGTCTGACAACATGAAACAGATAAAATTTTAAAAAGCAACATAGTATGTCCCGTTCTGAAGAAATCCAAAAACAGGTTATCGGTAAAACTTGATTGCAGTTGTTGCCACCAAGGGTGTCAAACACAATTTCACACAGGGCGTGATTAGTTTGGATAGTTTTTTTTTTAGTTTTCCTTTAATAAATAAAATGTGTAATTTTTATTTTCACTCAGGTTATCTTTGTCTGATATTAAAGTTTGTATAATAATCTGAAAAAAAAAACAATATGACAAAAATGCTAAATCAGAATATAAAGAAAATTCTTTATGAATTTTCATGAACTTTTGTTTTACTATGAATGCCATACTATGTCATTTTTGTCTCCCTTTGCAGATAATGTATAATACATTTGAAAATATCTTAGATTTCAAGTTTACTTAGATTTTATTAATTTTATTTTTGTTTATAAACAAAAATAAAATGAATCAAATCTAAATAAACTTTACATCTAAGATATTTTAAAATGTATTATACGTTATCTCTGAATGTGTTTGAGAGCATCAGTTGTGAAGAGGTAGAGTTGGTATAGAGCATCAGTTGTAAAGTTGTGAAGAGGTAGAGTTGGTATACAGTGTGTAGCTCTATTTGAGTAATGTTTTAATCCATAATATGGCAAGAACTACTAAACTAAGCAAAGAAAAAAATATGTTTGATAAATGAAAGCCAGTCAATCTTAAAAAAATGTTGAGAACTTTAAAATTGTCCTCAAGTTTTATTCGCAAAGACCCTCAAAAACATTATGATGAAACTGGCTCTCATCAGGAACACCCTGAGGGAACACCCTGATAAGTTAACAGCACTTCAGATAAGAGCACCTAAATGCAAATTCACAGAGTATTTTAGGTTTTTTAACACTTTTAAGTTACTACATGATTTCTTATGTGTTCATTCATAGTCTGGATGACGTCAGTATTAAATTACAATGTAGGTAAAAAATTAAAAAGATAAACTTTAGATGAGAAGGTGTTCAAAGTTGGTACTGACTGGTACTGTATCTGGATTTCCTCTGTTTCAAACATACACGCTTCTATGGTACCACACACATAAAAAACAAAAACAACTAAAGTATTAGTTTATATTACAGTATTATTCCAATACATCATTATATAAAATAAATGTGAACACATTCAGTCGATTGTTGCAGTGCTGTGTTCCATAACTGTATCAAGTCTCGGGGTGGATTGTAACACAAGGCTGAGAGTGAGAGGTTAATGGAGGAGACAGCTGCCTGCTCCTGAATTTACCACTGCATTGTGGGTAAAGAGGTGCAGCCTGTCAGTCAAGGAGCATTGGCTTGTGGAGGTCATGCCTCGACGGGCGCGTAAATAAGAGATTATACATCGAGCAATAAAACTGCAAAGTATGTCGGATTCAGGGCGTGTGTGTGTGTGTGTGTACAACTGTGTGTGTGTGTGTGTGTGTGTGTTTGGTGGGGGGGGAGGTATTATCGGGAATGCAATATTCACGGCTGAGTTTGCACTTTCATAGAAATCCCTGGCAATAATTCGGAACATGACTATGAAACGGCACGCGTGAATTTCATATCCTGTACAGAAGCCGCCTTTTACCTTTTCTACCTGTAATCTTAACACTTGTGTCATGTGTCAGCTGGCCTGCTTTTAAATAGGGGGCTATACAGTGCAGTGGACTGGAGCTTAATTCTGAATAGGAATTTGTCTTAGGCAGGCGGTTACGGCTGTTCGCACTGTGTTTAGTCTCTACAAGCAAAAAGATGCACCAACTCTACTTATAAAACTCTGTAGGTTACAGTAGTTCTTCAGTCATTGACATATAAGGTTTTTGGTAACACTCATCACAAATAAGGCTCCTTTATAAAGGGTTCATAAATAGTTTATAAAGGGGTGTTTAAAAACCAAGTGCCTGAGGGGGCACCAAAAAAAAAAAAATGGGGGAAAAGCTGCTTCCCAGCATTCCCAGCATTCATCTGCCTCTGTCACGTGTCCAGACTCAACCAATCCAATCCTATCTCACTCTCATGTTCGCCATCTCCAGATTTCTAAATAGAGTTCAGGTGCTACTCTTTTTCTCATGTATATTAACCCTTCTGTTTGTCCTGTTTTTTTTTTTTCAAAGAATTTACCTTTTTACCAGCGATATACTGAGCGTTTACGTTAGCTCCTTGACTATGTTTCAGCTCTTTCTAGCTCTTCTGCTTTGTTTATATTTATGATTTTCTGGTTTACTGAATGCTGCTTTTAGCTTATGGTTTCGTTTTAGGTTTGTGGCTCACAAATTCCAAGAGCATTCCAGCATTTATTTGCAAAAAAGAGAAATGGCTGAAATAACAAAAAAAGACGCAGAGTTTTCAGACCTTAAATAAGAAAAAAAACAATTTTATATTCATAAAGTTTTAAGAGTTCAAAAATCATTATTTGGTAGAATAACCCTGGTTTTTAATCACAGTTTTCATGCATCTTGGCATGATCTCCTCCACCAGTCTTAGACACTGCTTTTGGATAACTTTTTATGCCACTCCTGGTTTGATGACTTGTGATCATCCATCTTCCTCTTGATTATATTCCAGAGGTTTTCAATTTCAATTAGGTAAAATCAAAGAAACTCATCATTTTTAAGTAGTCTCTTATTTTTTCCAGAGCTATACATAAACATATATGGTTCAATATGGGGCGCAACATTTAATTGCCAAATAAAGGACATTATGTATTTTACAGGACGAGTGACAACCCTAGCTACACTGTCAGTGCTATTATAACTAAGCACAAGCAACCAGGAGCTTCTAAATGAGCTCAATCTTCTAGGTATCCATACAGACTAGCAGCATAAAAGGTTGATGTATGTTTCAATTCTAGCCTCTAGAAACCTAGCTAATTATGTTTTCAAGGTAAACTTTGAAGCATTTTGTAAGTCACTTGGGATAAGGCTGTCTGCTTAAATGTATTAAATGTAAATGTAAACATGAACCTCTAATGCACCCACAAAGGGTCTGACTAATTTTAAATGATTAAGTATGGTGAGCCCCTTTTAGTGCTATACACCCAAACCTATCAAAAAATAGTCAGAGGATAGTAGCATGAACAGTAATCATGAAGTGTTACCAAAGGGGATGGCCTGGGAACAGTCACATCTGTGTAAGTTGTAGAGTGTTATCTAGTAAGTGAAATTGAACATTTCTGACCAACATGCTCATGGCAAGGCTTCATAAACTATCAAGGAGTTTGATCCAGGAAAGTTAGTGGATGTCAGATGGATGGAACACTCCATTTCTTTCCAAGTTGTACACGCAGTTAAGGTTTCTTGATCAGCATTCCTGGACAGCTCAGTGCAGGGGATGGTAATGATTATGACTGGCTGTATCTGGGTTGAATTGTCCATATAAGCAGACAAGCAACTTTAGCAATAAATAATTTAATATTCAATGCAGGAGTCTCTGCTCATTAACGCAAATGTGGAATCAGCCAATCGCATGGCAGCAACTCAATGCATTTAGACGTGGCCAAGACAATCTGCTGCAGTTCAAACCGTCAGAGCATCAGAAGGGGGAAGAAAGGTGATTTAAGTGACTTTAAACGTGGCTTGGTTGGTTGTTGGTACCAGACGGGCTGGTCTGAGTATTTCAGAAACTGCTGATCTACTGGGATTTTAATGCACAACCATCTCTAGGGTTTACAAAGAATGATCTGAAAAAGAGTATAAAATATCCAGTGAGCAGATATCAATTCTGTGGGCACAAATGCCTTGTTGATGCCAGAGGTCAGAGGAGAATGGCCAGAGAGCTGAACCAAACAACCACTCGTTACAACCGAGGTCTGCAGAAGAGAAGAGCATCTCTGAACCACAACACGTCCAACCTTGAGGCGGATGATGAGCTACAGCAGCAGAAGAACCACACCAGGTGCTTCTCCTGTCAGCTAAGAACAGGAAACTGATGCTACAGTTCGCACAGGTTCATCAAAATTGGACAATAGAAGATTGGAAAAACGTTACCCTGTCTGAGGAGTCTCTGATGATTTCTGCTGCAAGGTTCGGATGGTAGAGTCTGAATTTGGCGTCAACAATATGAAAGCATGGATCCATCCTGCCTTTTTTTCAACAGCTGGTTCAGGCTGGTGGTGGTGTGGTGCTGAAATGGTGGTGTGGGGGATATTTTCCTGGCACACTTTTCCTTTAGTACCAATTGAGCATCGTGTCAACTCCACAGCCTACCTGAGTAAGGTTGCTCACCATGTCCATCCCTTTATGACCACAGTGTACCATCTTCTGATGCTACTTCCAGCAGGATAATACACCATGTCATAAAGCACCAATCATCTCAGACTGGTTTCTTGAACACGACAATGAGTTCACTGCACTCAAATGTCCTCCACAGTCACCAGATCTCAATCCAATAGAGCACCTTTGGGATGTGGTGGAACGGGAGATTCGCATCCCGTCCTGTGTAGTAAAACCACTCCAAATGATGCAGAACGCAGCAGCACGTCTGGTCTTCAACCAGGCAAAACGGGCTCATGTCACCCCACTGCTCATTGAGCTCCATTGGCTACCAGTTGATGCTCGCATCAAATTCAAAGCTCTTACAATCGCCTACAAGGTGATGACAGAACAGCTCCTTCCTACCTGCACTCAATCCTGAAGGCTTACGCTACCTCCCGGCCGCTGCGCTCCTCCAATGAACATCACCTCGCCTTGCCAAACATTCACACAAAGCGATCCAGACTGTTCCCATACAGAGTTCTTCCCCAATGGTGGAACAAACTACCTTCCACTACCAGATCAGGAGAATCTCGCACTATCTTTAATAAACTCCTGAAGACAGAGCTCTTCAAAGAGCACTTACTCTCTTAACACCTCTAACAAACTAACTACTTCTAACCTCATTTCCTTCTTCCCCTCCTTCACTCTTCTATCCCATTATTTCCCTTTGACAGGTAGATTCAGTTGGGGTTCCCAAATGTGCCCCATCCTTTTAGTTCACCTTCACTGGACTATCAACCTCAGATTGGTCCCTTTAAGACTCCATTTTCAGTGTATCACCCAGATGGGGCACATGTTTAGCCCCACCTGCTCCCCTAATTGATATTCATATATAGAACCAAAATTATATAGGTTCTCAATTGGGCTACAGATACAGGTCCTACATGGTCATGTTGTCAGGGTAACTGGTGCAGATGATGTTTCAAACTAAACACAGCAAATTCTATTTTTTTGTACATATCACGAATTCTACATCTTTTTTTTTTAAATGTGCACATTTCTTGTCCGATATAAAACCAATAAACTTTAAACATTTAGCCAATTATTTTATTTTTATTTTTTCCTTTTTTACCATTGAATAAATGAAACCTGCTCAATGTATTTCTGTGTTCATTTATGTGCTAATTGTTTTTCTGGGCTGGATTACTCACTGAGATAATGACAGAGTGACGTTTCTGTTGCTTTTTGACAACGTTTTTATTTTTAGGTAAAACTGACGCCTTTTTGGTTCTAATTTGTGCTGCTATCTTCTATATGATCTAAAATAAAGAGGACAGTCCTTTTATCTTTGGTTATACCGTATTTGGTTGCCAAATATTCAGTGCATCCCTAGTTTTACACCTATAAACAGATGTTAGTTCATGTAGAATGTGGATAAATGTGGTAGAAAAAGGTAAAGCTGTTTTGCACAAATAAAAAAGTTCATAAATAAACGTAATCAATAGAATAATGCTTTTCCGATATCCAACTAAGCCCCTATTGGTGCATAATAAATCAGAGTCTGAACGTTGCGCCCGCATTTAACCCCCTGAACTCGTGCTTATTAAAACCTTTTCTCCGTTTCCCCATTATGTTGATACGTTGGAGCCTGACTTTCTCCTAATTGTGTGTATTTTAAAAGCCATTTTCTGTTAGACTGCACAAATCCATTATGTCTGCAACCTTAGCAGCAATAATGCGATTGAATTAATGCGCCAAAAAGCAGATCCCGGGGCCGGCGTAGAGAGACAATGACTGATGCTCTCATTGCCACGGCTGTATCTCTCCATACTGTTATCGATACTATTAGCACTGCTGTTAATAAGGGGGAAAGAGAGAGAGAGAGAGAGAGAGAGAGAAAGAACGAGTGATGAAAGCTCTTGTGGGTGTCAGGGGGTGAAGAGAGGTGGAAAGGGCCTCGTCGCTGCTGATAAACTCTGACGGCTCCCAGAAGGGCCAGAGAGAGAGAGCGAGAGAGAGAGAGTGAGAGAGAGAGAGAGAGAGAGAGAGAGAGAGAGAGAGAGAGAAAGAGAGCGAGAGATACAGATATCGAGAGACAGACAGGAGGGCGGCCATATCCGGGAATTGAAAAGGGGATCAGACTAAAGTCCGCTTCATTTCAGTCTTCAGTTGTGTCTGGCTGAAATTGGTAGACTAATCCTTTGCCTACAGTGTAAAAAATAGACTAAAATTCACTTTACGGCTATGATTTTTCGGACACTGGACTGGACAGAATGTAGCAGTAGGAGTAAAACCATAGAATCACATTTAAAAACCACAAAACATTCAAACACAAAGTTCTTAGAGATCCACAAAGCAAGAATTTGCCAATTAATTGGTTCAGACAAATGTGCATTTGGTAGAGACAGCTCTAGAAAAAAATAGACCAATTAAACATTTTACCACATTGAAAACCTCTGGAATGTAATCAAGAGAAAGATGGATGATCACAAGCCATCAAACCAAACTGAACTGCTTGAATTTTTGTACCAGGAGTAAAGGCATACAGTTATCCAAAAGCAGTGCGTAAGACTGGTGGAGGAGAACATGCCAAGATGCATGAAAACTGTGATTAAAAACCAGGGTTATTCCACCACCAAATATTTATTCCTGAATTCTTAAAACTTTATGAATATTAACTTCTTTTCTTTGCATAAATTAAGGTCTGAAAGCTCTGCATCTTTTTGTTTTTCAGCCATTTCTTATTTATTGCAAATTAATGCTCTAAATGACAATATTTTTATTTGGAATTTGGGAGAAATGTTCATTTTACTCAAACATAAACCTATAAAAAGCAAAATCAGAGAAATTGATTCTATGGGAAATCTATGACGAATTCAACTAAATCTATTGAATGGACTTCAAGTTGTCCTATTCAAGTTGTCCAAAGTTGAATAGTTGAATGAGATGATGTCATAATGGGCTGCCATCCAATGCAGCAGCAGCAGTGCACATAGTTGTTGTTTATTTCTTTACAGGCTCTCTTTAATTGGATTAAATCTGTCTTTTTTAAGTGAAAGTGCATTTTGACCTGATTTATTACAAATACAAGTCATTATATAGCCTTACTATGAAACAATTTGTCATTCAACTACAAAAAATGATTAAAAATAATTATCAATCCACTATCACTGATGTTTTAAATCAGTATCTGCTCTTTGTAAGAGATCTCTAAAGAACAATAGAAGCTGATATTTTAAAATTAGGAACATATTGTTGTAGATAAAATATAATACACTAAATCAACTTCACAGGAGCGTAGAAAAACATATGTCAACATACAGTATAAACATACCATAAAATGTAGAAGATACACAGCACAGTTTAACATTGTAAAGCTTTTATGTGTCTGGGAAAATTATGTTTAGAACATAACAAAACATTTTCTGAGCAATATTTGTTCAATACATCAACATAATAATAAATGATCATTGTATGTATGTCAATATGTTTATTTCCATATATTTTAACATACAGAATCCTGGTGTTTTTAATAATGTGGCGATTAAACTAATTCCTAGCTAGCTTTCCTCAAATCATCATGATCTAATGAAAAACAAATATGTCCATATTATAAGCAACTTTACAGGAGGGAGATAAAACCTTTTTAACTTTCAATGGAAGTCAATGTAAAATTTTAAATTTAAAGTTAATTTCAGCTAATTTTGGAGAATTTCTATTGGTCCATTCATCAAGAAATGTTGATAAAGTCTAAGAGTCTAAGAGTTTGTGTGTTCAAATAATGTAGTATACGAAAAATTGTAGAAAAAAGAGATACTTGTTTTTCATTGGACAGTGACGAAATATTTTCTTGCTGAACTTTCATACATAATTACATAATTCTTCTTACATAATATTTATTGCTGTTTAATGCTATTGTTAAGGTTTTTTGATTAAAAAAGTCAAATTGTCAAAAAAATAATCATTTAAATTTTAAGTGTTTTTAGAGTTTTACATCACCATCATACAAAAACATTTTATCTACATATGTCACATCACTTTTGACATAATTTATTGCAATTAAACACACATTTGTTACTTTGTATCAAAAATTAGTTTTAAATGGGGCAACAGAAATGCTAAAAAGTGACCAGAAATACAAGCTGTTTACATTGACTTCAATTGAGTGCTAATATTGGTTTTCTTCTACTGTAAAGTTAGCATTTTTGAAGACTATTATGAAGATTTTTCAGAAACAGACATTTTTCAAAAAGTAAAAAATGTGCAGCAACATAAACTCAGCAACATAAGTTCCCCTGCTGCCTTAAAAAGCTGAGTTAACTCAACTTGATAAAAACATTTGTATCAAATCAAGATGTTAAGTTAAACAAGTTGTTCAAATACTCATTACTTATTGTTTCAACTTGATGCACTGAGTTAAAACAACTCAAGTGTTTAATTTGTCCTTTTTAAAAATTGATCTGTTTAGTCAAATAAACTAACAATTCAGCTTTATTTTAACATACACTTTCAAGTTAGTACAACTTCAGTAATATTCACAGAACTTATCATTTTAAGATAACCATAGGTATTAGCAACATTTTTAATATTATTATTTAACTGCCAATACCGACAGTATAATGCTGGGGCAGTATAAGAGTAAACTCAGGAAAGAGTGAACTCTGCAGCTCAAAGCCAGCATACTGTGATCAGCAGGATCACAGAATAAAGCTAATGTGTTCTTACAGCCTACATCACTGAGGCCTGGCAATTAACACATATATTATATTACTGCACGTCCAGGATAAGGTAGC
This sequence comes from Astyanax mexicanus, assembly GCF_023375975.1. NCBI lineage: Eukaryota > Metazoa > Chordata > Actinopteri > Characiformes > Acestrorhamphidae > Astyanax > Astyanax mexicanus. Next base: position 17,766,822 of record NC_064428.1, on the reverse strand, counting down.
TTTGGACAACAGACAACACAAAGATGGTAAGTAAGGGAGAGACCACACCCAATATGCAAATATTGGCCTGGCAATCAACGTATATATAATAATTAGTGCACGCCCAGAATAAGGTAGCTTAGGGCAACAGACAACACAAAAATTGTAAGTAAGGGAGCGGCACACCCAATATGCAGATATATGGTACCAGGAACCAATAGGAAAGCTGCCTGAACCAACACTTTAGAAAGAGCTAAAAGTTGGTTGAAATCACATTTTTTCATTGGCTCAACAAACATTTTTAAGTTTTCAGGTTGAAAACAATTGAGTTGTACTTGCTGGTGACTTCACTCAACTTAATAACATTAGTTCTTCTGACTAAAACACAGAATTACTTTTTGGAGTGTTGGTGACTCACGCCGCACTCAAGGAGTCCGGAGATAGGCGTGTCCCTCCGCAGCTGAAAGTAATCCCCTTTAGTTTTTGCTCCTTGTTATTATTAATTGCTATGCGTCGGTTAAAAAATGTTTAGCCCAATGTGCCCAGGGTTCTAAAGTTGTAAAAAGTACTCCAGTCTTTTCTAACTTGCTGCCTATCACTCTACCTCTCTGCATTTTCAAATCTTCCCATTTTTCTTTTTTTTTTAACCAATAACTTAAAAACGTAAGTTGAATAAACTTGGGTAAATTTGAATAACTCACAGGAAGTTAAGACAATATGTTATTTTAAGTTATTTTTATGTAAAACGAAGGAACTTGAGTTCAATATACTAAACTTGTCATGGCAATTGGAATTGAAAAGAAAAAATAAGTTCACATAACTTAATGTGGCTGTAATGTTTTACAGTGTACACACTTTCTGAACGAAAGGAAAATGATTGGTGGTAAAGGTGTAGAGGAAACTATTGCTCTAATTCTTTATTTCTACGTTTCTCGTAATCATTCATTCTTGCTTACAGTTTTAAAAAAAGCTAAATTAATAAAAAAAGCAACATATATCACAATAAAATCAACATATAACACATTTTACTAGATTTAGCACTATTTTTTAAAAAATGTATTATACTGTTCTACTGTGTAGAAGCAGCTCCGCAGGCTTTATAGTCGTACATAATTTGTTAACAACCTTTTTTCTTTTTTTAAATAAAAAAATCATTAAATGCATTATTACTAACCGCCACAATGAATAGTAATTCTCAAAACCGACATGAATTTTTAATGAAAATAATAATAATAATAATATCCCCAGTATAAATAACTGCACACTAATTACATGCGGATGACAAATTAATTTTGTCGGCATCGCGAGCGTGGAAATAAACCGACCGGTACTCTTTTTGAGTGTGTGAATGTGTGTGTGTGTGTAAGTGTGTGTGTGTGTGTGTTTTCCTTACCCCTTCTGCTCCCTCTCACAGGGCCCTTATCTCCGAGCTAGTGATCACAGAGTTTATCTGTCTAATTATGTGGCAGGTCTCTTCTTAGAGAGGCCAGGCTCAGGAGAGAGAGAGAGTATGTGTGTGTGTGTGTGTGTGTGTATGTGTGTGTGTGTGTGTGTGTGTGTGTGTGTGTGTGTGTGTGTGTGTGTGCATGCTGTTAGCTCAAGCATTCTGATCTCTTTTCACCTAATATCGGCCGCCCCATTCTCTCCAGCCCCCACAGCCCTTTTACCTTTGTATGAGGACCCCTGTGTAAGGGAAATTGGGGGTCCCCGCTGGGGTCCCCAGTAGCAGACAGACAGCGAGATAAGATTCCCCAGACTCATCCCACTCATTCCTTTCTCTTCCCTTTTCTAAAAAAGAAAAAAAGAGCATCCGAATGATCAGAATTGGAGGATTCCCAAGCCGTGCTTATTTACACTATCTTAACAAGCTTATGCCTCCAGCTCAAACCAGGCTCTGCACTATAATAATAAGCTGTAATAAGACTGTAATAATCATATTATAAGCTTTAATAGATTATGGTTTAACTATGGATAAGGTTGCAGTGAAATTGTATCTCTTAGCTATTGAGAGTAATATTATAAAATGAGACAAAATGATTAAATACAAGAAAATGATAGCAATATACAAATTCACAAATAAATACTAGACTAGGCTTATATAAAAGATTCCACTTTTTGGAAGAAATTAAAAAAATAACAGACAAGACATCAGTACTACCATTTAAAAACAATTGATGCCTTCATAAAATAAAATGCTTGACCTGACAAAAAATTCAATAAAAGAACTTAATAAGTTGAATTATGTACTTGATTTGATTTGAAGGGCTGAAATAAAAAAAATAAAAAATAAAAAAAAATTAACATTTTTGTTTCCAAACTTGAACCAGACCAGAACTGCAACAAAAAACAAAACTATAAACTGCATGACAACAGTTTGAACTTTAATAATGAACAGCTTAAGCTGGTAAAGACTTACATTACCATTTCCTAATTTTTCAGAAATTTTAGAAATAAAGCTTACAACATGATACAAACTATTGAACTGAATGACAACATTTAATGACTTGATAATGAACTGCTTGTTAGTCAACAGTTAAAAAGTTGACAATTACCTATTTAACTTGATAGGGCCTGAAATCCAAAATCCAAAAATTGTCAACAATTTTGTTTCCAAACTTGAACCAAACCATGAATAACAAATGAATAAAATAACAGATAAGATAACAGTAAACATTTAAATTCTTACCAAAGCGACCAAATAATTATGTAATGAGACAAAACAAAAAAATACAATTTAAAAACAATTGATGACTTCACAATGAAATGCTTGACAAAGAAATAAAAAAAGCTTTCCAATTTTTTACAAAAAAATGGAAACAACAGACAGTAAAGATTTAGCTTAATAATACAATGAACTTCTTGGCTAGTGTACAAGTTAACAATAAACTACTAGAATTGATACATTTTTCAAAAAGTTTATAAATAACAGTTACAATGAACTTCAACCATCAACCACCCAACATGACACAAAAAATCATTGACAATTCACTACTTGACAATTATTATGATTTAGCAACAGTTGAGAAGTGGAAGTATGTAATTGATTTGATAACATTCATTAAAAACTTTCAAAAAATTTGTTTCCAGACTGGCACTGCAACAGTAGACAAAACTATAAACTACATTGCAACAGTTTAAACTTTAACAATGAACAGTTTGAGCTGGTAAATTCTTTCATCATCATTTCTATTTTTTTTTATTGTTGAAATAATATTTATAATAAACTTTATATCCAACATGATATAAATCATTGATCTACACAACAACAATGAATGACTTACCAATGAACTGCTTGTTTGTCAACAGTTAATAAGTGGACAATTACCTTCTTGACTTGATAAGGTCTGAAATAGAGAGAAAATCCAAATATTTCAACATTTTTGTTTCCAAACCTGAACCAGACCGTGCAAAATTGCAACAAGAGACAAAACTATAAACTACATGACAAAAGCTCAAATGTTAACAATGATCAGCTTGAGCTGATAAAGTCTTATATTCAAATTTTTCAAAAATTCAAAAAATTCAGAAATGACAGACAAACTCACAGCGAATGTTTATCATCTACTTAAAGTTATACAAAACAATAAACCACTTAGCAATGAGTATCAACTTTACATGTACTGTAAATGTGAATGTTTAACATGGTGCATGGAACAGAGACATTACATTAGACAAAACTTACTGTAAAATTTACTGTAACTACTTGTATGTAAGTACTTGACAAAAGTTGAAAATGTAGAAAATGTTACAAAAATTCACATAAACAATTTTTTTATGGAATATAAACTAACAATTTGAATCATTTTAATTATACACATACTTTTGTTGAGTTAAAAGACACTTTAACACACAAACACTTTAAATGCATAGTTTTGGGCTAATTTAAAACACAGTACAAATACAGAGTAAAATAACTTTACCCCCTGTTACTTTTTGAGTGTGGTAATTGATCAAAAAGGTTGTTCACCAAATGTTAAACTAAAGTTTAAAGTTCTTTTTTAAAGAAAAACTACAAAGTATCTTTAAAACAGCAACTTTACAGAAAAGAGAAATTAGCTTCTAAACTTTCTGTGGAACTCAATGTAAAAAGAGTTGTTGTTTTTTTTTTACCTAATTTTCAAGGATTTATTTTGGTCCATTCGTCATTGGAGGATTCCCAAGCCGTGCTTATTTACACTATCTTAACAAGCTTATGCCGTGAGCAAAAACCGGGCTGTGTGCTTTAATAATAACCTGTAATAAGACTGTAATAATCATGATCATCGTAGGTTCAAATTATGTAGTAAACTAAACATCAAGAGAGTGAACGAAAATGGAAATATTTGTTTTTCATTAGACAGCGACGTTATGCTATAATAATGGATTCCACAGTGATATTGTGCTGTATAAATATATGTATGTATTTCCTGGTTTCAGTAGAACAACTGCAACGTTAGTTTTACTGGACATTGCTCATATTTATTGGACATTAGTGGAAAATAGATCAGATGTTCTGGCCAACAGCCAGCGTGTCTGCAGCTGTTTTAGCAGAAGCCAAAACAAGGACTGTAAATACCACCCGAATACGTCCTGGTATTTAGTGCATATACAGCATGGCACCCCTGACATCAACACAGTCCACTAACGGTTGTGTTGTTTGACACTAACTCAATATATTTGCTAAGGTCAAGCCTGTGCACATGGCATGGCGGAAATGCTAGCACCGCGTTTCAGGCCCCTCAGTTTCAGTCCAGACGTTCAGGTCTTCTGCATGCGAGTGGTCTTTTGTGCTCGCTCCAGACGAGGCAGAATCCCAGCCATCCCATAATTTACACCCTGACGTGCCGTCCTGCTTTAATCTCCGCTACCTTCCCCGATTGAAAGGGGGTACATGCAGTGTGTCTGTGTGGCGCCGCCGAGGTTTAACCCCTTGAAAATAGTATGTGTCCACAGGGGGCAGGTCACATTGTGACATGTTTTCAGTGTTCAGACGTACAGTATATATGTAGTGTCATACATTTTTGTGTCGAGTTATAGAAGTAGTACAAGTGGAGTAAAAAAACACAATATACAAGTTAAAAGTACAGGAACACACGTTTATTCATTTGTTTTTATCTAAATTTAACAATATTTATATCCAAATTTTATCGAAATATCGGTACCACTTTAAAATTATTAATATATTATATTAATATATAAAGTCTTACCTTCTAAAGGGTTTATAAATGGTTTATAAATTAGATCATTACTAGTAGTAATTAGGTTGTAAATGCCTTAAAAATCCATTGATAAGCAGTTACAACACATCAGTTAAAAAGTCAACCATGATCTGTTGTTTGCTCAGTCATTTAATTCAACTTAATCATTTAATTTTTAGTAAATAGTTACTTACATATTTACAAAAATATAATCCCTCCTGCTATGTTACATGTCAAATTGAGCCGTTTTAAAGTTTGAAGATCTAGAAAAAAATAGATAAAGCTATTTTTTCAGTATAATTAGTGTAATCCACATGTAATATAAAATTGCAAAAACTAAAACTAAATTGCAATGTTATGTTTTAATGTTATGTAAAAATATTGTGTTTTATATTTTGGTCTTTCAAAAGAGATAAAGTAGTGAAACTTTTCTTTTATGAAAAACAAGTGAATTATCCTAATTTAACTATTACCTGTTATTGATAGAATAATTACTAATGGAGTTAGCAAAATATCAGTATCTAGAAAGATCTGGGGTTTCACAGTATTAATAAGTATGCTTATTAATGAGTTTTAAAGTATTTGCAACCTAATTACTAACCATTAGTAAACGTCTTTATAAACCCTTCATAAACCCTTTATAAAGGCAGTCTTATTTTAAAGTGGTACCAACATATATCTGTACCTACTGTCCAGAAAGGGCATCAACCATCACTGATTGTAGAAACTTCACACTAGACCTCAAGCAGCTTGGACTGTGTGTCTCTTCATTCTTCCTCCAGACTCTGGTTCCTTGATTTACAAATGAAATGTGAAATTTACTGATGGTCAGTGATGGTTTGGAGAGACATGTCATCTACTGGTGTTGGTCCACTGTGTTATTTCAGGTCCGAAGTCAAAATTAAAGTCAGTGCAGTGTTTTCCCGGAAAATCTTACAGCACTTCATGCTTCCCTCTGCTGATAACTTTTATGGAGGTGTGGATTTCACTTTCCAGCAGGACTTGGCACACTGCCCACACTGCCAAAAGTACCAGTTGGTCTCATATTATAATATAAATTTTTTTGAGACACTGATTTTTGGGTTTTCATTGGCTATAAGCATAATTCCAGAATGTTTTTGTGTGTGTGTGTGTGTGTGTGTGTCAATTTTTGTAACGTTTTCAAGGTTTTTAATCTTAACTTTTGAACATTTCTCATGTAGTTACAGTAAATGTTTTGTCTAATGTTACAAAATTGGTCTCTGTGCCGCGTGTCCACAGGGGGCAGGTCACATTGCTACATGTTTTCAGTGTTCAGACATACAGTATATTTGTATCATACATTTGAGTGTCGTGTTCTAGAAGTAGTACAAGTGGAGTAAAAAAGCACAATGTACAAGTTAAAAGTACAGAAACACACGTTTATTCATTATTTTTACTAAATTTTAAGAGTATTTAAAAAGAATTTATCCAAACTGTATTTAAAAGGCTTATTTTAAATATAACACAATGGACCATCACCATAAAACCATCACTGATTGTGGAAACTTTACATAAGTGTGAATTTGTTTAACATTTTCAATTTTAACGTTTGAACATTTCTCATGTAGTTACAGAAAATGTTTTGTTTAATGTTACAAAACTGGTCTCTACTAAAGAGGAAAGACATGTCTCTCCAAACCATCACTGATTGTGGAAACTTCACACTAGACCTCAAGCAGCTTGGACTGTGTGTCTCTCCACTCAAGAGGAAGATGGATGATCACAAGCCATCAAACCAAGCTGAACTGCTTGAATTTTTGCACCAGGAGTAAAGCAGCATAAAGTTATCCAAAAGCAGTGTGTAAGACTAGTGGAGGGGAACATGTCAAGATGCATGAAAACTGTGATTAAAAACCAGAGTTATTCCACCAAATATTGATTTCTGAACTGTATGAATATGAACTTGTTTTCTTTGCACTATTAAACGTCTGAAAGCTCTGCTTAAAAAAAGCTTTATTGGTTAATTTAACTCAAACATATACCTATAAATAGCAAATAAATCAGAGAAACTGATTCACAAATTCAAGTGATCTCTTAATTTTTTTTTTTTTCCAGAGCTGTATGTTTGCTTACAATGAATACAAAAATAAAATAAAACGTTGTCTCAACCTGGATATTTGTAAAGTCTGATATTCTGTTATGCTAAATATAAACTCAATACCTGACCAAACTATATAAGTAAAAGAGCTTAATTAGAGATGTTTCATTCGTAAACAAGACTGACAAAACATTCACCAATACTTTTTTTTTACTATTAAAAGTTAAATTTGAAATTATTTTAGTTGTTATTTTTTTAGAACTAATTCTTCTTCTATTAGTATGATTCTACACTCGTATGGCCAGCACGTCCAGAAGCTCCTGCAGGAGCTGTCAGCTGCTCCCGGGCAGCAGGTTAAGGGTTAAATGGCTGAAAGTGTTGATGACTGTAGCCGTGGGTGGCGGTATTAGAGAGATAACCCCTCTGTGACACACACACACACACACACACACACATATTAACCCTAATGTGAAGCCACCCACGCTTGTACAAAGCAGGCCGCGGTCAGGCTGACACAAAATAGCTCATTAAGGAGTCTAATCTGAAACCTTCCCCCTGCATTTCTCATATATATATATATATATATATATACATATACATATACCTTCACATGTTATCTTACGCTGCCACATCGCCTGAGATCTCAATGAGTTTATAATGCTTTATTAATAATGTATAATTATGTAAATGTGTCCAGTGACGTCCTGAAAGTGACCATATGTCTAATTTCACGATATTATACAGTAGCTTTGTGCCGTAATCGTCTCAGTGTGTTTAGAGCGCGTTTTATTAAAATTGTAGCTAAAGTACAGTCGTTGCACAACAGCTTAATAGGATTAATATGCAGGCTTTGTGTGCGGGATTAGCTTTTCAAGATTTCATAATCTCTTTATTCTGCTGTCGTGAATTCATGACTTTAAACTTGATTAAAACGGCAAAACCTCAAACCTAAGGACTTAATTGAGAAGCAGAGAGAAAAAGCTGTCAATATGTTTGTGTCAATGTTTAATCCGAATCTTTTAACATAACATCTTTTAACTCAAAAATTTAAAATGACTTTAATTAACCTTTAATTCACCTTAATTGTCTCTTTTTTAAATTTAAATTGAAGTACATTTAACACAAACAGTTGATTTTCACAGTAAATGTCAAAAAAAAAATGTATAGCCATCCATAATATACATTTTTTGAAATTTAAAATAGCATGTAATTAAACATTTATCATAGATTTTTTTTCTTTTAACGTAAAAAAAATGATTTAGTGACATATGAGTATGAGCCATTAAATCCTTAGTATGAGCCAGATACTCTTGCCATCATATTAATTAAATAATGGGGAAAAAAATCATATAAAAAAACAGTAAAGATGATAAAATGTAAGTAATGGCAAAATTTCTCACTTACACTTTACAAACACACTGTTCTAATAAAAAAAAATACTATTAATAATATGATATATCATCAAACCAAATAAAAACTTTTAAAGCTATTGAAATAAAAATGTAAAAAAATAATAAAAATGATAAAAATCATTTTACCAAGTTGAAAACCTCTGGAATAGAATCAAGAGGAAGATGGATGATCACAGGCCATCAAACCAAACTGAACTGCTTGAATCTTTGAACCAGGAGTGAGTAGCATAAAGTTATCCAAAAGCAGTGTGTAAGACTGGTGGAGGAGAACATGTCAAGATGCATAAAAACTGTGATTACAAACTACGGTTATTCCACCAAATATTGATTATTGAACTCCTAAAACATTATGAATATGAATTTGTTTTCTTTGCATTATTTAAGGTCTGAAAGCTCTGCATCGTTTTTTCTCATTTTATGCAAATAAATGCTCTAAATGATAATATTTTTGGTGGATTTTGGGAGAAATGTAGTCCGTTGTTTATAGAATAAAACAGAAATGTTCATTTTACTCAAACATAAACCTATAAATAGATAAATAATCAGATAAATTAATTCAGAAACTGAAGTGGTCTCTTACATTTTTCTAGAGGTATATATACCTTACTAGCTTTTAAACACAGAATATACTCTCCTCTATCTCTAATATCATTTAAATTTCTTTTATATAAGATGATCAGTAAATATTGTCATTAAAAAAGCACAAAAAAATACATTATCAAAAATAAAAGGTTCTGTTCCTGAAACAGTGCTACAGTGATAGGGACATCTACTGAAACAGGATTTCAGTGTGGTGTTAGATTCTTTCTCTCAGTGTCAGGTACTGTATTTGATTGTCACATTGGAAACGAGGCAGTCTTGTCTCCTCTCTGTTAACAATGGTGAACGCTTGTGAGGGCTGGGCTTCCCTCCAGCAACAGTGTTCAACATCTAGCCTACCACTGTCTGTCTTACAAACGACTCCCACTGCACGAGACCTGCAGTCAGCCCCAAGCCTCTCAGACACCGGCGGCACTGCCGGCACCTTACCAACCTGCAGAGAGCCTTAAAGCTGTGGGTAAGATTTCTGATATCTCCACAGATGATGTAGCACTACCACGTCTAGCGTGCAAATCTGGGGCACGAGTAGAGTATCAGTGGATAGAAATGGGTGTAAGTATGGAAGTCATGGCAAAATTGTACAACACAGAATGAGCAAATCATATGAGAATAAATTCAAATTCAAATAAATGGTGTTTTTGACATTTTTGAATTTTTGAAATGTGCGTATGATAGCCTACCAATATTAACAATTACAAAAAACTTGCAACCCTACTTAAAACCTAACCTAATCTCACTAGAAATTCATCCTAATCAATTAATAATTTAATTGCATTTTGTGCCATATTTAATTTTGAAGAAAAAAAACAATTAAACCATATTTTTTAATTACTGTGTAAAAGAAATAAACATTTTGCATTTTTTTATAATCATCATGATCAATCTTATCAAGCCTCCCAATTTTATTTTGTGCCATATAATTTTAAAATACAGCAAAACAAAAATTTCATGTTTTCAAAAATTTGAAAAAAAAGGTTGAAAAGTTTAGGCAAATTTGACTTAAAATGTATAAAACAAAAAAAAAAAACTTGCATAGTTGATGGTAGCTTATTTTATTTGAATATTTGTAGGCCTAATTTTTGAATTAGTTTGTAATAGAAACAATAATTAAGCAAAAAAAAAAACAATACTTTACTGTCAAACAAAAAAGTTTTTTATTTCTTTTAATGAAAGTGACATACAACAGTTAAAAAAATAAATACATTTTGTGTCATTTACAAATTGCTTTTTGTTTGAGTTATAACGTAACATAAATGTCATTTTTGTTTTTTGGAAAAAATCATATCATGTCATATTTTTGGACAAACACTATGACAATGTAACATAGTGACATATATATATATATATATATATATATATATATATATATATATATACATATTTGTCCAAGTATTAATGGTACAGATTTAATACCATGTTTTCTTCTTTAAATTACAATGTGCTCATTTTTTCAAGAAAACAAGCACTAACAAAATAAAGAAAAATAATAAAATTGCCAAAATATGACTTTCACTGTATCAAGAGCGCAGCGATTTGTTGCACTTCATATTAAACAGTTTTTTTGTTGTATTTTTTGTATTTTTGTTTTTGGATTAGGTTTAAGCTATATGGATGACTATTTAGTATCATATCTAAAATGCATTAATACAGTATATACAGAACTGAAATATATATTGCAATACATCATGCATTTTGTCAGTCTGTTTGGGCAAACAATATGACAGTGTGACAGAGTGACATATATAGTTGTCCCAGATTGAAGGTACAGATTTGATACAACACAAACATAAAAAACCAACACTAACATAATAAAAATAAAAGCAGTTAAAATATAACTAAAACATATATATATATATATATATATATATATATATATATATATATATATATATATATATATATATATATATATATTGAATTGCTGTTAATATAACTGTTAATCACTGTTAATATATTTCACTATATTAACAGTGCAGAAATTTGTTGATAATAATCAGTTTTTTGTATTTTGTTTATTATTTTTTATCTGTATTAGGTTTGAGCTACTAATTAATGCTCTAAAGTGCATTATATACAGTATATAATAAAATATATATTGCAATGCACCATGAATTCTGTTGTTCTGAAGTCTGTTGGTCAAACAATATGACAATGTGACATATTGACTTATATAGTTGTCCAAGATTTGATGGTACAAATTTGATAATTTTTTTTTTTTTGATGCTTATAATACAGTACATGCCTATTAATAGTGACAGTAAGCACTGTAGTGATACATTGCACAACTCCCCTAAAAATCAAGCCTTACCTGACAGTATATTTTTCCCCATATATAATCATATTTCTCAATACCTCTCCAGGTGTTTATTGAAGGTAGATGGTGGGTGAGGTTATGGAGGCCCGTGATTGGCTGTGGCTCGGGGTGCGAAGGCTTTGATGAGCGCCGAGGAGGTCTGGAGCCGGAGTGGTTCACATTATCGTCTCCTGGACTTTACTTTTTGATGTGCCTCAGAGACGACTCCTCCACCGGACCTCCATGACTGCAGCATCACGGAGGTTATATGGATGTCAACACTGCAAATCACGCTCTAACGACAAACCCATATGCTCCTCTCACACTCAGGGCTGAATCCAGTCATTGTCTTGTAGCTGTCCGCTTCCAATTCGCCTCATCCCTTTTTTATGGTGGATGTGCTCCACATATGATAAACTTTGGTCACAGCTGTTCAGCTCTGCAATCCAAGCCCAAAATATACAAGGCTTGCCACACGGAGCACTCTAAAAAAAAAACAAGGTCTGAAGAAGGAGTTTTTTATGAAGCGTTAGTCAATGATGCAACATTTGTTTAGCTTTTGAACAGGATTATTGTGACATTTGGAAGCACATCTACAGATCCCTTTCCCATAAGCTCTTCCAGACTCTGAAAACAGTTTCACATACAGTTTTTATTTATTTATTTAAAGTTTGTCTGATTTAGCAATAAAAATATAAGCCAAAAAAATTAAACAAATTTTGTGGACTGGTATGTTGTAATTCGTTGCATTTTCGATTGCATATTTGTATCTTTCATAGTTTACCCTTTTTTAACATATTTATAAAACAAAAACATAGTTTCGTTTGTCTAATTTAGCAAGAAGAAAATATAAGCAAAAAAATTAAAAGCAAATTTTGCTATATATATATATATATATATATATATATATATATATATATATATATATTGCATATTTGTATCTTTCGTAGTTTTATACTATTTTTACATATTTATAAATATGCAGGAAATCAAAAATTTAAGCGCAAAATATACAAGGCTTGCCACACAGAGCACTCTAAAAAAAAAAACAAGGACTGAAGAAGGTGTTCGAGAAGCGACGGTTTTTGTATGAGCTTTAGTCAATGATGCAACATTTGTTTCATTTTTGAACAGGATGTTTTCATAGCCTCTTCCAGGCTATAAAGAAAGTTTCGCATACAATGTTTATTTATTTAGTTTATAGAGTTATCTGATTTAACAATAAAAAAATATAAACAAAAAAAATTTAGCAAATTTTGCATACTGGTATGTTGTCATTTGTTGCATTTTCTGAAATGTTATATTGCATATCTGCATCTTTCATAATGTATCTTATTTTAACATATTCATAAATGACAGACTAACTTAAATGTAATTTTTGCATAAAAACAAAAATTTAAGTCATTAAAATCAACAAAAACCTGAATCTGTCTTACAATTGAAAATACACTATGAGCTCAGTATGTTCTAAACATTACACAGTATTGTTAGTAGCTAATCTTATTTGTTGCTTATGTGTTACAACAAATACAAAGTGACATCAGCATGTTTACAGTAATATGTTTCCATTCTTCTTTTTGTATTTCCATTTTCTACCAGCTTAAACTATTTTTACTTAATATAAATAACTGTATAATATATATGAAAACATATGTGACAGAAAGATAAAAACTGACAACCGGTACATTTAGATTGTAAACATTTGTTTTGCAATTCTAAATGCACTGGTAATGTAGAATTACACTGTTTTTTTTTTTGTTGTTGTTTTTTTTTTTGCACATTCATATTTTTAATTACACTGTAGCAAGAATGCATTTTTTGCAGGAAAATTGTAGTTGAAAAAAAACTAGTTGTAAGTAATTATTGATTTTCAGTATTTCTAGAGTTGTTATTTTTATTTAATGCATTTTTTATAATTCTAATAAAAAAATAGATGTAAATTTTAGATGAAAAAACTGCTTCCATATTTTTTTTTAATTAGTTTAAAGGATATTAAATATGAGAGTTTTGCTAGGTTACTTGTAATGTATAATGTAATTACTAATATATAAATTTTATCAAGCATTTACCAAGCATTAAAACACTGCTTTTTGGTAGCAGTTCATAATCTAAAAAAAAAACTTCAATAAAATGAAATAAAAGTGTGTAAATTGTTCATAAAAATTGAAAAATGTTGTGCCTTTTTCAGATGGTAAACATAATTAACCAATTTCAAATCCATAAATAGCTTTTTTTTTATGTGTTATTGTGTGATTATTCGTTGAACTAAAAACACTGGTTCTTTTAAACACCATTGCTCTGAACAAGCCTTATTTATACACCTTCACTTATAGCGACTGAGGCCAGTTGAGTTTATAAAACTTTTTTTTTGTGAATGATTTTGTTAAAACCCAAAAACGTGGGTCAGGAAAAAAGGCTCTTTTTGAGTTGTTTTGTCTGGGGCATGTTTTTGTATTTATGTGGCATCTGTTTGTGTGATATCTCAGTGATTTCTGGGTCTGTGGGGCCTCCGGGAGCGCCCATGCTACACTGATCAGCTTTCTCGGGTGTGACCGTGAGCATTGTTCTGCCAAACAAAGTCCTCACACTGATGTGTGCGGAGCCCGCTAGCTATTGCAGACAGAACTTTCCCTTTTTTTTCTTCATTTTTCTGTATTTTCCACTCTTAAGCTGCAAAGACACAGATATCATAACTTGTATTGTTTTTATACCGCATGATATGTTTAATAGAAAACTCAAAGTAAAGTACGATTTCTGACACGGTCTACTTTCTTTCATACCAAACAATAGGGTTGCACTGTTGGATATTGCGCTATATTGCTGTATATATTGCTGATTTGGAGATGCTGATTTTGCAGTTAGCTTACATTCAACAGTTTTGGCATTATGTTAACCCTATAATCCATTGTGTTGCCAACCTTTTAGACTATTACACCATACCTTAAATTTTTATAAAGTTTTATTTATTTATTTTTTTGTCAAAAATGTTTTTAAAAAATCACATTTAGTTATTTTGTCTACTTATTTTCTTAATTTCTTGTCTCAGGATAACATTATGCAGCTAGACCACTTATGCTGTGAAAAATGCTAAAGCAGTGTTGGTTATTATTTTCCATCCAAAAAATATATAATAATAATAAAATCTGTGCCATAAAAGGGGAAAATGTGCACAAGCAAAAATAAGTATTGGAAAACGTATTACCAAGATATATCACTTTAAATTTGCTCATATGTGCAGAATTGTACTTTTTTTTTCACTTTCACACATTTTTTTTATATATTTTTTCACTTTAAAAAAAAGATAATCCATTTCCATCTGGCACATTTTGTGTTGCATTTGGTTAAAATGAATTATAATGAACTGACCAATAGAAATGCTCAAAATGATTTAAAATATATATTTTAAGTAATTGACCTACATTAAAATTTAAAGTTACAGTCCATAAATTCTATATACGATTTAGTGACCTCTCTGGTGAGAATAAGTAACTGCACAGAGTATTTAGAATAATATTTTACTGCAGTTTAATGTAAATAAATTGCTGTTTGTGAAATTCTATATTGTTTCATTTATTTTGTTTATTTCTAAAATACTGTCATAACCTAGAAAGCAATTACATCTCAGCGTTGCAAACCTACCAGACCAGACACTGCAGGGATGTTCATGACAGAACACTGATACCATTAATGAACCTACCATTAACTGTTTTTCACTTTTTAATATATAGTCCATTTCAGTTTGCCATATATTTGTTGCATTGTGTCAAAAACAATCATAATCAATGGACCAATCCTCAAAATAACTTGAAATAAAATATTTTTACATTGACCTACATTAAAATTTAGTGACCTCTCTGATGAGAATAGGTTAGAAGAATGAGTTTTTTAGGCATATATTGTTCCATTTATTTTGTTTATTTATGAACAACTGTCAAAACGTGCAGAGTAAATACTTCTTAGCATTGCAAACCAACCAGACCACTTTTAGAGTTTTAGAATAAATATAGTAGACACTGCAGGGAAGGTCATTTCACTTTTTGACATAATCCATTTCAATCTGTCATATATTTGTTGCATTGTCTCAAAAGCAATCATAATTAATGGACCAAGATAAGTGCTCAAAACAACTTAAAAAAAATATTTGTACATGAGATCCGGATTTAGTTTGGTGTGCATTTTTAATTTGTTTTTAGCTACTTTGGATTAGTAAGACCTAACAAGTATAAAAAAACTAAATTTTGTCTCTGTACAGGAAGTCGTTTTTGCAAAAGACCTTATATGGGGACAGTAGTCTTCATTATTTTTTTATTGCAGCTTCCTATTATTGCTGAAATCTGTCAAAACTATGGGCCATATAAATATAGAGATGTTGATGTACATATATGAACTATTTTCAAACATAAAATTGGAAGAGGATTTTTATGTCTGGACTGACTGTAGAGACTTTTGACTGGGATTCCCACCATCTTTTTTCAGTTCATTTGGTGTAAAGTCGTCATGTGGCCACCAGATGGTAAAAACAGTGTCTTCATATAAGGGGACAAAGGGTCCACGTTTTAAAAAAATAAGCATGTTGGTGCAGAGAAACAGAAATTATATGTTCTCATATGAGGACGCAGGGTCTCAAGGGGTTAAAATTTAAATCAACCTTCTGTACGTTTTGTGGATTTGGGGATTTAGAGACCTCTCTGGTGAGAATGTGTAATTGCACACGTCATTTTGATTAGTACTTTTAATGCACTTTTATGTAAACAAATTGGTGTGTGAAATTCTGTGTTTTTGAGCATATATTGTTTAGTTTGTTTTGTTCATTTATAAAATACTGTCAAAACTAGACTAATTACTTATCAGCATTTCAGCAACCCTACCAGACCACTTTGTTTTAGAATTAATGTACAGCTCTGGAAAAAATTGAGAGATCACTTCAGTTTCTGAATCAGTCTCTCTGATTTTGCTATTTATAATTATATATTTGAGTAAAATGAACATAAACTACAGACAACATTTCTTCCAAATTCCAAATAAAAATATTGTCATTTAGAGCATTTATTTGCAGAAAATGAGAAATGGCTGAAATAACAAAAAAGACGCAGAGCTTTCAGACCTCAAATAATGCAAAGAAAACAAGTTCATATTCATAAAGTTTTAAGAGTTCAGAAATCAATATTTGGTGGAATAACACTGGTTTTAATCACAGTTTTCATGCATCTTGGCACTAATACAGCTCTAAAAAAAAGAGACCACTTAAAAATGACGAGTTTCTTTGATTTTACCAAATTAAAACCTCTGGAATATAATCAAGATGGATGATCACAAGCCATCAAACCAAGCTGAACTGCTTGAATTTTTGCACCAGGAGTGACATAAAGTTATCCAAAAG
This sequence comes from Astyanax mexicanus, assembly GCF_023375975.1. Taxonomy (NCBI): domain Eukaryota; kingdom Metazoa; phylum Chordata; class Actinopteri; order Characiformes; family Acestrorhamphidae; genus Astyanax; species Astyanax mexicanus. Next base: position 17,749,922 of record NC_064428.1, on the reverse strand, counting down.
CAGTGTGTAAGACTGGTGGACGAAAAGACACAGCAGGGACATTTATACCATTAGCCAAAAGATTTTGCCCCTCCCCAAATTTAGGAATTCTATTTCTTTCAGTGAAAAAAATGGAAAAATCTTACAGATTGCTGCTTTAAGTCACTTTTTTTTCTGTATAGGACAAACACATACTATTGTGTGGCCTGATTACGCAGTCTATTAAACAGACCATAATGTTCACAAATTCTAACCTTGGCCCTGACCCTAATGCTTAAACCTTAAACCTTCCTTGACCGTAAACCTGAGACCTAAACCTAGTTCCCAGTCCAGACACAAGCAGGGTTGAGAAGCACCAGATGGTTTGTTAATCATTAGGAGCATCTAGCTCTAAATCAAACCCACAGTGAGCTACAAAAAAAAAACAATAGGAAAAAAACAATAGTAAAACAAAGGGAGGTTAATAACTGTTGTGACAGTAAATAAATAAGCAAATAAATGAATAAATAATGTAAATAAATAAATAAATCAGAACAAAGCATGTGTGTAGAGAAAATAAAAGCTCAATTTGTAACACTTTATATGAAATCTACATACAAAGACCCTTAATAATACATGTATAAGTATTGAATAACATATTTATAAAGCCTTATTTGGAAATTAGTCATTATCTTATGCTATTAGAACATAATAAAATGACAAAGGATGTTTTTATTGAATCAATCATTGTTGACAGTGTATTGATGTCTTGAATATCTTATTTAAATGTATGCAAATATATAAAAACGTATTAAATATAAATGTAATAATTTAATTTATAACTTTTACACCATATCTATCTGTCAAAGTCTTGTTGGTAACACTTTCTATGAACACATGTCTATTAGACTCTATAGACATACTCATATACAAATTGTAATGCATTCATACAGTATTATAAACATGATTTTACATATTTACAGCAATGTTTAACACATTATAGCCATGTTTATTATGTATTATTATGAATTTTGATTATAATGCATCATACGCTGTGCTTGTAATGTCAGGAATAAATATTATATTTCTGTAATAATAATAATAATAATAATAATAATAATAATAATAATAATAATAATAATAATAATAATAATAATAATAATAATAATTTCCCATGATGGACATCTGTCACTTTACTTTGAGTGTACAAAGAAGATTATAATGAATGTATTATAAACTAGTATTAATGAGTGGAATAAAAGTACTTATGGGTATGTTTTGTTAAGGCAGCTTTGTTGAGGTTCTTGGTACTGATATACAACATTCATAGAAAGTGTTACCATCTTGTCCCCTTTCATGTTTTCATTAATTACACTGTTAAAAAGCACCATTGTTTCCACAAGATGTTTATAAGCCTTTATAAGACATATGACACAGAATTCAGTAGACATGTGTTATGTTTTGTATTTTAAAGTCTTATATCATTGTTTTCAATATATATAAAGTTTTAAATATATAATTTGACACTGATGCATGGTATAACAATACAATCTAATATATTTTATACATCTTTTCATACAGATTTTCATAAATATCCAGGGACTACTTTATAAATACAATCCTCAATGATCAAATTAAGGGTAACACTTTATTTGCAGGCTACCTACATAAGAGCAGAACGTTTTCATAACACATTTATAAGCATTAAATTATGGTTTTGTGAAGCAGTAGATACATATTTATGAATATCTTATCCTAGCACTCTCAATGCAACATTTTTATTAAATCAAGCCATGCTGAGAATGTACCAATATATCGTACAAATGTTGAATATCAGACCTTTATATATATATTATATATATATAATAATGTATGTACATATACAGTTTCAGTCAAAAGTTTGCACACCCTTTATCAATAAGTTTTTTTTTCTTTCTTATGTCTTTGTGTAATTTATGTTCTACATTGTAGATTAATATTAAAGACATGAAAACAATTAAATAACACATAGTAATGTAATGAGCTGGAGCTTGGGATGAGCTGGAGCATCACAGTGAAGGAAAAGCAGCAACTGTTGTTCAGCACCTCCAGGAACTCCTTCAAGATACTGAGAAAACTATTCCAGGTGCCTCTCCCTCATGAAGACACTGAGATTAAAATACCAGTGTGCAGTGTGTAGATCTGTCCTCAAAGATAAATGTGATACTTAGAAGAATCTAAAGTATAAAAGATATTCTGGATTATTTAACACTCTTTTTGTTTACAGAATAATTCTGCATGTGTTCCTGAATAGCTTTAATATAGTCTTCAATATTACATTTCTAATGTAAAAAAAAAAAAACATTAAAAGAAAGAAAACACATTGGATAGAAAGAGGTGAGTCCAAACTTATACAGATCTGAAAAAATATAAGACATCATTTAAAAATAATAAGTTTCTTGGATTTTACTAAACTGAAAACCTCTGGAATATAATCAAGAGGAAGATGGATGATCACAAGCCATCAAACCAAACTGAACTGCTTGAATTTTTGCACCAGAAGTGAAGGCATACAGTTATCCAAAAGCAGTGTGTAAGACTGGTGGAGGTGAACATGCCAAGATGCATAAAAACTGTGATTAAAAAACAGGATTATTCCACCAAATATTGATTTATGAACTCTTAAAACTTTATGAATATGTTTGAATATGTTTTCTTTGCATTATTTGAGGTGTGAAAGCTTTTTTTCAGCCATTTCTCATTTACTGCAAATAAATGCTTTAAATAACAATATTTTCATTGAATTTTATGGAATTTGGGAGAAATGTTGTCTGTAGTTAATAGAATAATGCAACAATGTTCAATTCACTAAAACATATAACTATAAATCTAGAAACTGATTCAGAAACTAAAGTGGTCTCTTATTTTTTTTTTCTAGAGCTGTTTATTCATAAAATTTGAAATATAAGGTTTGTTACTTACATGTTATGGCAGTACAATCTCATTTATTTCATAAAATGTCAAAGTCAAAAGTATGGACTCAAGCTATTCATGAATACTCAAGTATTACTTTATAAATGCATTATGCAATGCTTATAAATGTGTTATAAAGCCCCATCTGTAGCTTTTTGTCCAAATCTTCTAGGTATTTTCAAATAAATGAAGTGCTACCCTTTATTTAGTCTATTCCACATGTTTTCAGCTCAATAAATTAGAGCGTAAGAAACAGATTTAGCTGTGCTACTGATAAACTGGCTTTAAGACAGGAAGGACTATAAGCATGACCGTGACTGGCTGAAGTCAGTCGTTTAGAAGCCGCTCAAAGGGACGCGAGCCCACGCTGTACCGAGATCAGGGGTGGCAAGAATTTGGTGTGGAAATCCTCTGTAGGGTCAGGCTTCCGACATGACCTTCTTATTGTTCTGTTGCTCCGACAACATGAGCCATGTTCAGGCTTTTGACTGACAGCTCGGCGGCATTAGCACGCTGCCACAAAGGCAACAGGGAGGCTTTAGGAAGTCGGCCTGTCACTCCTCTTCCTGAATACCTGGGTTAATCACTTATTTCGCACTAGCATATCCAAATTGCGGCTCGTCTAAAGTCTAAGAGGCTCAAGACGTATTTAGACTCCATTCAAAACAAAGGCGCCAAAATGGCTTCAGTTTTTTACGATGTTGTACGATTCTTACAACAAGAGTCACTTCGGTTTTCTTAAAAATCTTTTTTTTTTCTTTTTTTATGGATCTGAATGGCTCCTAGGGGTGGATGGAGCTGGAATTTTTGCACCAGGAGTAAAGGCATAAAGTTATCCAAAAGCAGTGTGTAAGACTGGTGGAGGAGAACACGATGACAAGATGCATGAAAACTATGAATAAAAACAGGGTTATTCCACCAAATATTGATTTCTGAACTCTTAAAACTTTAGTAATATGAACTTGTTTTTTTTTTTTTGCATATATTTGAGATTTGAAAGCTCTGCATCTGCATTTTTTGTTATTTCAGCCATTTCTCATTTTCTGCAAATAAATGCTGTAAATGACAATATTTTAATTTGAAGAATTGTACGTTTCATCTTTTCATTTCATCTCCTTTAAAAAACAAAAAGCTCTTAATGGATCCAAAAAATGTATAAAATAAAATGTATGTTGTATCCTATACACTATTAAAAAGACAATTAATGGACTATAAGAAAATAAAACTGCTTACAATGAAACAATGCTATTTATAGTTCTATTTATAGGATTACAGAACATTTTTTTTACTTAAGCATGTAAAAGGGTTTTTTGGGGGGACATTTTTCAAGACACATTTGAAATTTTACATCTTGTTCATGATATATAACAAAATAAGCTCTTTCATATTTGCTTTTATGTCCAATGTTCCAAAACTATGTATATTATTAAATGTGTAAACGTTAAAACTGTAAAGCTTGCTTTAAAGTACATTTTATTTAATTATTGATTGTTTTCTAGTAAATCTACTGTAATCCTATCCTATCCTAATTTTTTTACAGGCCTTTTCTAAAATGTCTTTTTAGTAGTTCAAAACACGCCAGATTTTTTTTTTTTTTTTTTGCTTTGAACCATATTTGTGTGTATATATATATATATATATATATATATATATATATATATATATGTTTATTAATGTATATAATCTACTACAACCTGCTATAGAACTTTTGTTTCATGTCTTGAAAAATGTCACAAATATCCTCTAAATATAAAAGTTAATAAAAAAATTCTGTAGTAACTTTGGAGCATTTTATTGTATAAATTATTGGTTTATTTCTTACAAAATGTGGACATAAACTAACAAAAAACAACTGCCCAAATTATATGAAATAATGCTAAACAGAGCAGCAAAAGAAAAAAAAAAATTCTACATGACCATGATAACATATTATATGTAATGTATTTATTTGATATTCATTAAAAGTCCCTTCAAACTGTAATTTATTTTATTAATATCTCTAAATAAATATTAGAGAAGCGTTATCTGGCACCGCTCTTTTGTACAGCAGGGTCTATTGTCAGATTCAGCTCTCCACTGGAAATGAGAAGCCTCAGAAAAGTGCTCCTGAAGACGTAAAAAAAAACAAAAAAAAAAACGAACACAAGTCTATTTTGCCACTTCATGCAGTACGGCAGGAGATTACTGAGGAAATAGTGATTCCAGCGCTGATTCCTTAAGCCGCTGTGATCAGGCCTATCCAGTTTCAGAGGAAATGCAGTGAAGATGCACAATCACGCTCGGGTCTTAGGGGGGCTTTCCAAGCCCAAACAATACCCACCCAATGTGTATATATGTATATTTATATATATTTGGTTGTGCATTCATTTAAAAAAACTGTGTTTTAATGCCTATATTTTAATACAGATATATAAAATGTGTTATTATTGTTAGTAGTAGTAGAAGTTGTAGTACTATTTCATATAAAAAAGATATTTATATAAAAAATATATATTTTTTATCTGGTTTTAAGTAATTATCACTTCAGTTAAAATATAATGTATGTAAAAATATAAACATTGCTGTTTTTTAATGCATAGTATAATATATATGTTTTACATTTTCTATTATGTTTTATATTTTATTATTGTCATTTCCTTGTTCACACTCACCAGAATTACATTAATTTACTAAATATAATATAATAAAAAGTCAACAAAAAATTACAATTAATAATGAAATTAAGCCATACACTGCATATTAAAGCTTCAATTTAATTACTTGTGCTCTTAGAGTTTACAGATTATTTTTATACGTTAAACAGTTACCCAAAATTAAGCATATATACTTCTGATATATCTATATATAAAATAAACTGCATGTTTCCAGATTCCACATATTTTTGAATGCAAAATTAAAAAGGAATATCTTTCTATTTTTAAATTAAAGCACTTTCAATGCGTTTCTATGTGACACTACAGAATGTGTGTTTTTGTGTATTTATTTCGAGTACTAATATCTAAATTAAGCATATTAACGAGATTATAACAAAATTGCAAGGCATTTTTAAAATATTGCCTTTGAATAAAATTTAATTTTAAACAATATAACAGTATAACTATATATATAGTAAATATGCTGATATATATTGGGTTTATTTGTGAAATCAGGTGGGGTAAATTGTGTTCAGGGTTTTTTGAGTGTCGAGTTCAGCTAGGGCAATGCAGCAGTTTAGCAGTTAATACAGCAGTACTGCAATACTGCAGACCTGCTTAAATCAGTCCTGTTCAGCTATTCCTTCTATTCTTCACCTTCAACACAATGGAGCAGCTCGGTTCACAGACAAACCCAACATTTTTCCCCCTGTCTTGCCTAATCTCTGTGGATCTGTGTAAACCAAGCGTTCTGCGCCACCTGCTGGACGTTCAGAAACAAATCAACACTGGCTTTCAGAAGCTTTTTTCACAATTACTTGTGAGAGGGATTAATATCTGTACCAGTAGCAGCTGGTTCTCAATTGTGACTTTGGTAGGAAATATTGAAGAACAATTAAAATATAATAACAGACTTAAAAATGAACTGAAAACAATTCTATATTTTTCGTTTTATTTTTATTAAAGGTGCAGTCCGTAATATTTTGTTTCTAAACTGACAGCAGAAGCAGAAGAAGAGATAAAATATAGTGTTTAATGGTACCAGTGTGCTGCTAAGCCTAATATATTCATTCTAAAAACTGTCAGGTTGCTTTTCGCAGGAGTTCTTCTTCTGGCCACGTTGCGCGTCTTTATGTACTTACGTCACACGTACGGCCTCTAAAAGAGGATCTGGCTCAGTTTAACTGAACGCAAGCAGCTGGTGGAGCAATGGAGACTTCAGAAGGGGAACCTCAGAACTCAGTAACTCATTCACTCATAGTTAAAACAAAGAAATAAAGGAGTGAAGTTTCTGACTGAGCTCTCTCTCTTTTTCTTTCTCTCTGACTGAACATAACCTGGAATCGGATTCATCCACTCTGAAAGGAGACCGCATCACACCCGCCCTGTTTAAAATGATTCTTCCGCATGCTCTGTGCAATTACCAATTCTTACCAGAGAGGGCCCTAAATCCCAAAACTTACGGACATCAGCTTTAAAACAAAAATACAGAGCTATAAAACAGGTCAAATTCTAAACACCAAAATTCAACATAATGTATGTTAAATCATTGTTTTTAAATGTTACATCTGTACCCCACATATTTACTCAAACTTACTATAAACTCAATGGATCTCTACTTGAGTTGGTAAGCAAGGTTTCAAAGGTGACAAGATAATGCATGTCTGATTGAAGAATGGAGAGAACAGAACACTAGCAAACACAAGAAAGTTGACCTCATACACAGCATTGTAGCTTAGTGGTTTGCATGCTTGCCTCCCTGCACTGGGGTTTTGGGTTCAAGTCCCTATCTGGATGGAGTTTCCATGTTCTAGGCTTTTTAATGCAGCCACCATTTTTAATTGAAAGTGTGGATGTGTTAGGAGGAAGTAGAAGCAAGTCTACACTAAACAGCGGCGTGGACCACAAATCTTGAGCTATTACCAGGTTTTACCATAAATGAACTGCATAGAGGAGTACATTACTAATATTGAAAGTAAGTTAAGGTTTTAGCCACCATTAGCTAACCTAGCTAATGCTAGCTGGCTACCTAAGCTAGCTGGCAATTCCAAATATTAAAATACTATAAGCAGCATTAATGGCTTATAAACATTACAGTTATAGCCTAAATTGCAGGATAATGTAGCTACAAGCTGTATGTAATGGTAATTGCTTTCAGTTTAAATTAACTTTAGCTATAAGGTGTAGTATTGACAACAACACAGGGTTATTTTAGCTAGTGCTAAAAGCTAGCGCAACCTGATCAATAGTGCTGCTAATTCCGCTGCCCCACGCTAGCTAGCATATCTCTAACGCTGCTTGCCCGACTCTGCAAACTCCATCAGCGGCACTCTTCAGACTCTTCAACCCGGTCAATTGTGCTGCTAATCTGCTAGCCTGACGCTAGCTAGTGAGCCACTAATGCTCATAGCCTGACTCTCCAAGCCCGGTCAACAGTGCTGTTAATTCCACTAGCCCGATGCAACCTAGCATGTCTCCAATGCTGCTAGCCAGACTCTTCAAGCCTGGTCAACAGTGCTGTTAATGTTGCTAGCCCAACGCTAGCTAGCATGTCGCTAATGCCAGCGGATCAGCAAAATCATTAATCAACAGAACTATTGGTCTAGTTGAAAAGAGAACACTGCCATTATGTTGATCTTTCTTTTTTTAATAAAGACATATTCTGATTTGTATTCTGTCAAGACAGAGTATGTTGATTGTGGAAGGATAGTTGAGTCATAACTAACTTCTATAACTCCAGACTCCAGTTTCCACCCACAGTCCAAAAACATGAGATTAGGTAATTTAGATCCTATAACTGCCTTTATATGTGTATATGAGTGTGAGTATGAGTGTGTATGTGCCCAGATATGGATTGTAACTTGTCCTGGGTCAATGCTGTAGTGCCCAATGAAATCCTCCAGGTGGACGGATGGTCATTTCCAGTTGAGTGTACACATTGTAAAGCATCAATGGTTGTCTAGGAAAGAACTATAAAGGTGTTTATTTTGACGAAATGTTACACAGGGTGTAAGCTGGAAAAGCAGCTAAAAATGCTTGTCTGACTGAAAAATAGAGAAAGGCTGAGTAGAAGAGGCTTCACTACAAACGTTATGCAGTGTGAAAGCTGGATCAACAGCTAAAAAAATTAAAAGCTAGTGTTGTAGTTCTCGAGACCAAAAACACGTGAAGAGAACTAAAGCTAGCAACAAGCTAGCTAACCTTAGCAATGATCTAGCTAACCTTAGCAACAAGCTAAATGACACACTAATGTTACCGGGAAGAGAACTAAAGCTAACAATGAACTTAGCAAATTGCTAGCTGACCTAATTGATGAACTAGCTAACCTTAGCACCAAGCTAGCTAAAATACTAATGCCACTGGGGAGAGAACCACCAATAGTGATGAGCTAGCTAACCTTAGCAACAAGCTAAATTACACACTAATGTTACCGGGAAGAGAACTAAAGCTAACAACAAACTTAGCAAAGTTTATAAACACCATTCTTCATGACTGTGTGAGCAAAACATCTTATGTAGAGCATCAATGACTACAAAAGCATCACAAAAGTAGAAAAAAAGTTTTCATTATTTAGTACAAAAAAAACAATGGAGGGACATTGGAACATTTAAAAAACAATTTTTTTTTTATTTGGTCAGGCTTGAAAAAAAATGCTTTGTGAAATATCTGCTAGGTTTTTTTCAGAACAGGTCTTACGCAAAATATTACTTGAAAAAAACGCATTTAAATTAAATAAAAAATACGATATGTAATAACATTTCCGCTACATAGCTTTGTTCAAGTGTGTTTTGTCATGATTAGACCGGCCACAGACAATTATACCCCTACATACGGTTCAGGCCGAGCTTCCCTGCAGCTGTTGCCGTCACCTCACATTGATAAAGTTTCTAATTAGGGTGCTCGGACCGTGTAGCACATGGCCTACTAAAACGTGGCATGTTCATTACTGCGCCACAAACGAAGCCACTTTGAATTTATCTCCCCTTATAGGTCTCTGTCAGGGCGGCAGCTCGTCGTTTACGGCCGCTCAGGTGAACAAGAGCAGCGAGAGGAAGATTCCAGAAAAGACCTTGACACGCTAATGGACTGCCTCACTTCCACTAGGCGGCCGCTGGAGCAAAAATCATTAGGTATGCGAGATAATCAAAACCAAATCCGTCCCGAGGCTATCTGGTTGTTCCATCTGTGTACCCAGCTCTGACAGGCCAGCTCTTTCTCAAGGACAGGCTAACGGTTTCTCTCCTGTTTTCACTCTCGCTCACTCTTCTCGCACACTTGCCTGGTGTAATTCCCTGGACTTGCAGACTTGCACGGATTTAAATTGGAATGGTGGCAAAAGTGAAAAATTTAAACACTACTACACCGGCTGTAAACATGCCTACTCCCCTCTTGTGGGATTCTACAAATGTCTCAAGATGGTAACTTTTCCATTTAAAGATCAAGAAACCCCATATGATCTTCTATCTTGAAGATTGGAGAGGTTCTTAATAAAGGGTAAACTATTATGGGAAGGGGAAGAAAAAAAATACCCAACGTTCGATTCAGGCAGCTGAAAGTCTTTTACTAAAAGTGCATTTACTAGTCTCTGCATCAAGGGTATATCATTGAATCTCTCCATTGAAAGTGGAATTCCCAACTTGTAAATGATGCATTTGGTTCTGACAAAACATGTGGTCAAATTCTGCATTCTGTCAGCTAGGTTGCAATGGGGACACTGCAGACATTCGTGAACCTTCAGGGCTTTGGTAGAAGTGTATCTATTCATCTAGTATATTGCTGCTTGCTTCATATTGGTCAGGGTTGCAGTGGGGTATCCAAAGGGTATTTGGAATCATTGGGCGCAAGGCAGGAAAACCTCCTGGAAACACACAACCATTCACTCCCGCAATGACACCTACAAGTAATTTAGCATGACCAATTTACCTACTGTATGTTGTTTTATTAGGAAATGTGAGGCAACCAGTGTATACCTACATGGATGATACCCACATGGACACAGGAGAACACTCTACACAGACAGTGATGGGAGTGGGGATAAAACCCCTAGTCCATGCCCCTGGAGATCAGCAACACATATTACCTGCCTGTTACAAATAAATAAATTGGATAAACTTCCAACACTTTCAGATTTGGCTCCAGCTGAAGTCTTCCATCATTTGCATTTGCACAGTAGCAACCTTGGGATGACCTTAAAATTGATACAGCAGTCCGTTGGTCTGCGTCCAAACTTTTGGAAGGGACATTTCAGTAAAAGCTTCCCCAGAAAACCACAATGAAGTTGTATTTAGTAATGTATATACCTCAAAGTATATATTTAACGGGAATTACATCAAAGAATGTTAACATTGCAATGATGTCTGTAACTGTCCATAAAAAAACACTTGGGCCAAATTTCACTTCACACCCTGCCCCTACCAATTAGCCCTATCCCTCCCTTTTGCATGCTCACTAGGGTTAAGATGCTGTGATTCTTGTTTAGATAGATAGGTTGGGGTAAGTGTTACAGCTATATAATCCTCCAAATTAAGATTTTTGAGGCATACTACAGATTAATGGATGGTATAAAAAATCACTGGCAAGATTGGTGAACAATCGGCCAAAGAATTCCACAAATATCTTATTTTCTTTGTTTAAAATTACGAAAACAATTGCATTGTATCCAACTAGTAATGTAGTTTCACTGTATTGTTACCTTTTCTTCGAAACAAGCATAAATTATCACAAGTAGCAAGTATCTGAAAAGTACCATTCCACCTTAAATAGTGCAGCACTTACATTCTGGCACCTGAGCTTGCTTAATATTTTAAGGTGGAGTGAAAAAAAATATCAAAAAGCTAGTGCATAGTTAACTTTAGCTCCTTATCTCAGAGGAATTAAGGGTGAAAAATAAATAATAATTATTGCAGGATCATAAGGGACACCACCCTCCCAAGCCACTGCTTGTCCTCACACCTGTCGAGTGGCAGGAGGTACAGAAACATGAAAACCAGAAACAACCATTTCAGACAGCTTCGTCCCACAGGCCATCAGGCTGCTGAACTGTAAAATATCTATATTTATAATTATTTAATGTATTCTATATTTATATTTATATTTATTGTGTTTGTGCTACTATGAGGGATGTGGCACCTACGTATTTTACTCACCTGTTTTCCTGTGTTACTGTGATGTGACAACAAAAATATTTTATTTGATTTAAATCGGGAGCAAAGTACAGTATATCGTCACTGTCCAATAAAAAAAAGGTATCTCACAAACAGCAGCTTTACAGGAGAGAGAAAAAACCTTTTAAACTTTCAATGAAAGTCAATGTAAAAAAAGTTTGTTTTAGGTCATTTTTAAGTATTTCTATTCGTCCACTTATCAATACATTTTGGTACAGTGTAAGGGACAGTTCTTCTGTTCAAATTATGTAGTAAACTAAAAATTGTTTTTTTCACTGGACAGCGACAATATATTCCACAATTCAACTCTATTCCAAAACTCAATTGGTTAACATCACAAACATCAAAAGAAAAACAACATTGTGATGATGTCAGCCTCCTCCTGCCTCCCTAAAATAGAAACTTTCCCATGATCTCAATTCTTGCCATGTACCTGGGCACATTCTGTAAATTTGGATATACAAAGGCACAAATTGCACTTTCCCTCTGGAATTTCCGTGCTTTTTAAAAAAAAAAGATGGCAACATCAGCTGCGTTTAATCTGGGCCGGGGCAAGAGTTTTGGAATTCTCAACACACAATTAATTTAAATCTTACATTAAAGTTTATTTGGAACAGAAACATGAAGACCAGAACCAGCCAGTTCAGAAACAGTTTCTCTCCACAGGCCATCAGGCTGCTGAACTGCCAATAGCAATAGCAATAGTTCACACTACAGATTTCTTTACTCATATGGCCCAAATCCGGCCCACATCCAGAGCCTCATTTCACATCTGGATCAGTTCCGGACCGGAGGCGTACAACTCTGGCCCAGGTCTGTATCTCCTCCTGCCTGCATCCATATGCCCACTGGCCTGGATCCACATCTTCTAAAATTATTAATATTATAAATCAATTATTATAGAAAAATTATTGGAATCTTATTACAAACCATACCCGGAATGTAGCTGGGCCACATCCACTAAATGGACGTTACTGTAATGCGGATCTGCCGGGGGAGAAACGGATCCGAGTCGCCTGCTGTCTGGTCTACTGTGAGAGACCTTTCCATTTAAGCTTTTTACTCACCTGTATGCCTGTATGTGTGACAACACAGTTATTTTATTTGTATGTATTCCACAATTCAATTTTATTTTTCTAAAATGCAACTGGTTAACATTCCAAACACCAAAAGAAGAAGAGTAGCACTGTGAGGACGTCAGCATCATCTTGCTTCCCTAGAATACAAAACATTCCCTTGAACTCAATTCCTACCACGTACTTGGGCACAATCTGTAAATTTGGATATACAAAGGTGCAAATTGCAAGTGCGGCCTTCGAGATGGGCCGTCACTCTCACTCTCTTCGCTCTCTTTACTCTTTTCACTCTCTTCGCTCCCTTTTCCTATGGAAGCTTGTCACGTTTTCCTCCGCGTTCGCTTCTTCCATGCTTTTTAAAAGAGATGCCGACATCAGCGGCGTTTAATCCGGGCCGAGTCAAAACGACCTCTCGGATGTAGCTGCAGTTATAGGAGTATGTTATCACCGTTATTAGAGCGCCCAGAGAGGAGAGACACCGGGCGAAATTGGAAGCTTTATTGTGATTGATGGGTTGCTATTAGCCTGTTATCGCGGTGGATGGAGGGGAACGGGGCACTGAGTTGTAACACAACAGATTACCTGAGCCTCTAGTCTCCCGAAGGATGTTTAAATAAAACATAGTCTCTCTCTCTCTCTCTCCTTTTCTCTCTTTTTCGTGTTCTCTCTCTCTTTCTTTTCTTTCCATCTCTCCCCACACCTTCATTTCCACTCTGCCCAGCCACTCCAACTATCTGAACGTCACGTGCAATTTGCTCGAGCCTCTCCACTCAATAAACTGCCGTCGCTCTCATACTTCTTTTTATTTTCCCGCCGATAAAGCGGTGACTCCCGGAAGAGGAATCGTATTTTCTGGTGTGCATTCCCGCTCTTCACCTTCTTCTTCTTCTGCTTCTTCTGATTCTTCTTCTTCATCTCCTTTTCTTCACTTTCTTCCCTTTTTTTTCCAGCGCACAGTGCCAAAATGATTGATTGTGACCTGCAAACCGGGTGTCCAGTTTTACCCAACAAATGGCTTTGGCCCCTGCCAGTAGACCTTGGCCAGACAGAAATCAATATTTCACCATTAAAATCTATCAAAGAAGAGTTAAGGCTGCAGCTGTCCAGGCCGGCGTGTTGGCGCGGGGCGAACATTAAATCCGACACTTGTAGTACACGGGTAATCAATATATAGTGGTTCACAGATCATTTGTGGTCACCTTTTTTCGCTCGTGATGGATACCTGGAGGAGTCGTGATTCATTTTGTCACCCCATTAAACCTGGACTGTGTCAAGTTCTTCTTTCATTTCATCTCCAAGACCCACTCCCATTCTTCACGGAGAGAGAGAACGAGAGAAAGAGCGTGAGAGAGAGAGAGAGAGAGAGAGAGAGAGAGATAGAGAGAATGGGTGGGTAGTTGGAGGGGGGAGAGAGAGAGAGAGAGAGAGAGAGAGAGAGAGGGAGAGAGAAAGGCCAAACAAAGAACAGCAGTCTGTAGTTCCCCATTTCAATAAGAGTATCTATAGAGATTTGGTGTGTAGTGGAGTGTGAAAATCCCTTTGAGAGAGGACAAACATGCTTTGAGAGCGAGCCACATGCCTGACACGCAGAATCCATGATCACGCATTTACCTACCTTCATTTACCTCCCAGAGTACATCTCACCTACATGGATCGCTTTAAAAATCTATTAATGGTCGTCTATAATAGTGTGTGTTATGTCTAATAGTGTTATTTAAAGATTTACTTAAAAATGTAAATGATCTTTAGATGTTTAATTTGTGTAATTCAAAAAGGAGTCCTGTCTGAAATACTCACATTTTTTATAAAAAAAAATAAATAAATAAAAAAAAATTGGAAATTGATCTAAATATGCTCAACAATTAATTGAACTGTGTTCATTTCCAATTATTTAGAATGTGTGGCTGTGGAAACCAGAATACACACTAATTTAATATCTAATAATATATACACTATTAATTAATATTTACTGCAATATACTAATACATACATACAATAAATCAAAACTCAGCTAGCATATACATTTTTTTAAATAAATTGTTAATATCAATATCAAAGTTATTTCATACTAAACTGTGTTATTTGAAGCCTTTAATTATATTGTAGCATTCAAAAAGAGTCCTCTCTGAAACACTGAAAAAATGAGTAAATTAATGTAAATATGTTTAAAATTATAAGTTATATTAAAAGATTTTATGAATAATTAATGTACATAATCTATGCAAATGAATAATAACAAAAACTGTGTGTAATATTCATACACGTATGTATATACACATTAATATTTATACATGAGAATATAAACTAATATTTACACTAAAATATATACAATAATATTTATACACAAATATACACATATATATATATATATATATATATATATGTATGTATATATATATATATACATATATATATATATCCTAATAGATACACTGAAATTTACACATTTACACTAATCTATACAGTAAATCAAAATTTTGATAATAATAATAGTAATAATAGGCTCCTTTATAAGGTTTCCGAATACTTTATTAAGGAGTTTATTATTGATTAATAATAAGGTTGTATATACTTAAAAAAAACATTATTAAGCAGTTACAGCACATACATAGAAAGGGGGCAACAGTGACCTCATTCATTTATACTGTCAAACCTCGGATCTCTTTTGATGTTTACCTTACTTTGTATTTTCCATCAGTCAGCATTTATAACCCTCATATTAACTCTACTAATTTAGGTATTTAGATTAATTGTTTATAATGTGATGTATATAGTCCATTATAGATGTATCATAGATGCTCACCTAACGTTCAACTGAATGTCTATTAAATGCAACTGAACTCCAAGTTGAATTTAGCTGATTCTGTATAGGATCTAACCCTAAGCCTAACTCTAACCCTAGACCTAATCTAAACCTGAATCAACCTTGATTCAAACCTTAATCCAGACCTTAAATATATCTCTAAACATAACACTAAAAAGGTTAAGAATTAGGGTAAGAGTTAGATGTAGGTTTGCATTTAACAGAGTTCAGTTGCATTTAATAGACATTTCATTGAATGTTAATTGGATGTTGTTGGAACATGCAAGTGTTACTCTATGTTATTTTATTAGATATGTTAATGCTGACTGAAGGAAAAGACAAAGTAAGATAAGCATCCAGAAAGATCTGAGATTAAGCAGTTTGAACGTGGAATCACTATCTTATTTATTTTATTTTTGCGACAGCATTCACAACCTAATTAATTACCATTAATACATTTTATTGTAAGCCATTAATAAACCCTTTATAAAAGAGACTTATTTAAAAACATTTTACCCATAATTCTAATTATTATTACTATTATTTGTAGTAATCGTAGTGAATTAAACCAAAAGTCTAAAGTTTAATGGTTTAACGCCTCTAAAATATATCTAATATAATAAGTTCTCACATGGTTTCTGCTATTTTAAATAGAGTTTATATAGAAAAGTAGTGGGAGACCTGCTCATGCATTGTATCTTCTGAAATCAATTCTATTAAATGAGTTAATCATGCTTTTGTTTCAACTGTCTCAACTGTCCAGGTAAGGCTTTCTTTTCTCAGTTTTCCAGGATAGGCTTTCTAGTAGGTTGTGGGGATTTGGCATTGCTGTGCGAATTTAAATGCACAGTCAGTACCCGTCAGATCAAAATGTTGTATGACCACCACCGTACTTCACCCCCAACTCCATGATCCCCCAAGTGTTAGATAGAGCATCGTAATTCCAGAGAACACTGTTTCACTCTGAAGCTCAATGCTGGGAGGCTCTATACCCCTCTAACTCATACCTGGCTGTTAGGATGGCTCACTTTTATCCCAAACCCAAATCCAATCCTAAAAGCTAAAGACTAAGGGTGTTTTCACACCAGCACTATTTGGTTTGGTTAAAACGGACTCTGGTTTGTTTGTACTCTCAGTGCGGTTCAATTGAGCAGGTCTGAAAACAGTAATCACACCAGGTGCGAATCAAAACAGAGTTTAATCCAGACACTAGAGCAGTTTGCTTGTAGTGAGAATGTGATCCAGAAGTAACTCTTGACCTTCCTTTCCTGGAGCGGTGCTGATGAGAGCCAGTTTCATCATAACATTTTTGATATTCTTTGCGACTGAACCTGAAGATACTTTTAAAGTTCTTTTTTTTTGGACTGACTGACCTTCATTCCTTAAAGTTTAGTTGAGTAGTTCTTGCCACAATGTGAATTAGAACATTACTTAAATACTCTTCACAACTTTACATCTGATGCTCTCAAACACATTAAGAGACAAGAAATTCAAGTAATTAACTCTTGAAAAGTTCAGCACAGCTGTTAACTGAAAGCCTGAATTCCAGGTGACTCTACCTCATAAAGCTGACTGGGAAAATCCAGCCAACATGTACAAATCTGTCAATCTAAGCAAGAGGTGCTACTTTGAAGAATCTAAAATATAAAACATATACTGATTGGATTATTTAATTATTCAATGTTTTTTTCATAGTTTTGATGGCTTTAGTGAAAAACCATAAGGTGTGTCCAAACTTTTGATTAGTTTACCACTCACAGATATGTAATATTGGATCATTGTTTCTCAATAATAAATGACCTAGAAATTTTAGATTTCAATTTTAAGCTTATAAACCTGCTTGGTTCTAGACATGGCTTTTTCCGGTTGAATTTAAAAGGAATTTCCTATTTTGATGGACTTCCAACGCATTTGTCTCCTAGAGCACCTGAAATAAATCACAGGGAAATGAACTGGTGGTACCGTTTACATTTTTTTTTTTGGAATAGTGCTATAATAGTGTAAATGCACAACAATGCTGCTTCTGCTTGTTTGAAAAAGGGGGGCGTATTTTTTTTGTTTCCATTGCTATTCAGCCTCAAGGACAGCCTGCTGCCTGCATGGCAGGTGCTGGACCTCAGCCCACACACACACACACACATACACACACACAGTCATGTCACCTTCTATACCTGCTCACACTCGCATAGCAAACACACATACACACAAACACACACTTACACGTTGACTGCAGTGATTGTCCTCATCACAGTGGTCCCATATGCTGTAGCCTGCCTGCTGCAGGGAGGATTATTAGTACAAGCAACTGTCATTAAAAATGGATTTATTCACCCTCGACAGGGGGTAAGTCGGCCTCCTGATCTTGTGTGTGCCCTCGCCCTATGACACGTGTACATGCATGCTCACCCTCACCAGCAAAAGCTTAGAAGGTGGAGGATACCTTTGTTTAAAGTGTGCATTGACATGTGGACCATAATGAAAACTTTGATTCTCTTTATTAATAATGTCTTCTTAAGATGATTTATTTCTTACTTTATCCCATTTTCAACCCAATTCTGAAGGCCAAATGCCCAATCCCCATTGATATGAACTCCCATTGTCGCTACGGGTTTGATTCCCCGCAGATGCATCCTCCAACACATGTAAAACCAGACACAACTTCTTTTCAAACTTTTGCTGATGCACTTTCTTTAGGCAACCAATGCACTTGGAGGAAAGCACAGCAATCCAGCTCCAATACATCAGCTAACAGATGCTTGTGCTGCCCAATGTCACATTAGGGGTGTTAAGACTCTCTCTCTGAGTCTGGCTGCTGATGTCAAGCAGCACCGTCTGGGATTTAAACCAGCAGCTCTCAGATCACAGTGGCAGCCCTTTATCTACTGGATCTCTTGGACCATAAATTATATTTCTGCAAGTGCAGGCACTTTTAGATTCTAGCAGTGCATACTTTGATCTATATGAACAGGGCAATAAAGAAGAACGCCGAATGCCACACTACCTCCTGTAATGAGGATCCAAATACCCCAGTTTGATGGTGAGGTGCCCTGGGATCAGTATGAAGAACAGCTGGGCCTGGTGGTGGCAAGCTCTCATGGCTGGACTGCAGAAATTATAAAGGTAAAGTGCTAAAACCATTGGTGGATCTGCCTGAAAGAGAAAACAACAACCTGGATGTTCTCAAGATGTTTTTTTTCAGCAGTGATCCAGTAGACGTAGTGAAGAAGTGATTACTGCGGGAGTACCAGCAAGAGAAAGTGGAGTGACTGAGAGTATTGGCTACTGAATTGCACACTCTGGTGAGCCAAGGTTACCCCAACTTCACAGCCAAGCAAGGTACACAAGGAACTTACACTGGATGCTTTTGTGAATGCTCAACTGGTCCCACCCACCTCACTCAAGCAGCCCATTATGGGCGACGGGGTCCCTAGAGCCCTCCACCGTCCAAGCAGAGCTGGTGGTGGGAAAGCTGCAGAGCAGAGCCAATGTGGACTGTGCTTCCAGTGCATCACCCAGGGAGTTCCAGTCACGATTGGTGGTACACTGTAGACATTAGCCAAAGGTCATTAACAGGAAGTAAGTTAAAGATGGTGGACAAGAAGCACTTCCAAGTTCAGGTATACTGGGGCTGGACTTCCTTGCAGAGATGGGTGCCGTCTTTGATATCCCAGCTACTGTGCTCCATAGGGGTGAGGTACTCAGCATTGTGGACGGAGGAAAGCCAGGCAGCAGACGGATACAGCTGTCTAGCTGTCACCACCTCCACTCTGGTCAGAAAATTCAGAGAGCTGAGTCAACTAAAGAAGCTGGGTCAAAAAGAGTGGCAGTTGGTCTTAAAAGTTTGGACATCATTTCCTATTCAATGTTTTTCTTTTTTCTATTTCTTCTTACAATTTAAATTAAGGGTTAAACAAACCAAAATACTCTGTGAAGCATTTAGTTTAACATCTGGAGTGCTGTTAACTTGCAGTTTCTGCGGCTGATAACTCTGATGAACTTATTCTGTGCAATAGATATAACTCTTGCTCTTCCTTCCCTGGGGCAATCCTGATGAGAGCCAGTTCCATCATAACGTTTGATTATGTTTTTTTATCGTTATAAATTTGACTAGTTCTTGCCATAATATAGATCAGATTGTATATCAACTCTACCTCTTCACAACTTTACAACTGATGCTCTCAAACACATTAAGAGACAAGAAATTCAAATAACTAACTCTTGATGAGTTCAGCACAGCTGTTAACTGAAAGCCATTCCAAATCACTCTACCTCATAAAGCTGAAAATCTAGCCAAGATGTGCAAAGCTGTCATCTAAGAAGAGGAACTACTTTGAAGAATCTAAAATATAAAACATATTCTGGTTTGTTTAACATGTTTTTGTTAGCTGAATAATTCCATATGCTTTCTTTATAGTTTGGATGACTTTTGTATTAATCTACAATGCAAAACATTTTTAAAATAATGAAAAAACAACTTTTTGTTCAACCTTTATGGACAAGGCTCTTGGAACACCTGCTCATTCACTCCTTATTCAAAAATCAAGACTATAAAAATATTATACATTGGTTGGACTAATTGTTTCAAATGGAGCATTGGATTATTGAGTACTGTGAGATTTGAGTGCATTCAGTGACAAGAGCATTATTAAATTGCTGGGTAATTAAAAATTAAGATGCTGGGTAATCACCACCCCACCTCATCTCCAAGTCCCCCAAAAGTGTTATATCTCTGTAGCCCACTCCTGGCATTAGCATTGGTGGCAATACATTGTCCAGAGAATTCTATTCTAAAGGGACAAGATAAGTTGTGTGTACATTTACACATCTGTGCAAAATCAGCAAACTTAAAGTGGCTATAAGCATTGTTTAGAAGGAGTGCCTACAATTATTTGGACATATTGTATGGTGTATTTACCAGTTACACTTGAAAACAGGGTTTATATAATATTTTTACTGTACAAGAGTGAAGACATTTACCCAGCTATTCTACAAATGTATCCATAATAAAGATAAAAAGTTTTTTTATCTTTTTTACAAGAAAGTTACATCTAAACTATATAATATAATCTAGGTACAATACAATTCATCTGTAGTCCATATTATTTACACTAGAAAAGCCATGTAAGTGTACATTTTCGTATCCCATATCATTCATTTGTAACTCTTTTATAAGGTGTTCACAATGTACTTAAAGGGCTCACTGACTCCTATGGGTTATTGCATCCTTTACTGGATTCTAAAAAAACATCTAATTACTTCCCATTCATCTGGAGTTCATATGGTACACCTGGTCCTTGTCTGGTGTTGTTTGGAGTTCCATAGGGGTCTTTTGTGGGGCCTATAAAACTAAAGTTTATGATTTCAATCTTACTATTTTAGTGTGTACAGCTGATTCAAATGAGGTCATCTGGCGTACCACTATGGCATGGCTCATGTACCACTAGTGGTACACATACCACAATTTGAGAACCACTAGTTTAATAGATAGTCATTCAAACAATGTTTTTTGTAGATGTACATGTGTAAAGGGCTAGAGTCTCCTCATGGTATTCATGTAGTATATACCACTTGATGATTCTTCTCAGATTAATGCATTCAAGAAAAGAAAAAAACTTTATCTTAATTTTTCATGTCTGTGAAATACTCCATTCAAAGGCACATTGCTAGGCATAATTATGTACAGTCAGTCTTATAGTAGTTTCAGAGCAATGGCCTTTTAAATATCAATTCAATAGAATGTGTAATAACCTTTATAACTAACCTGTGATTAGAAACTCTTGAGAGCAGTGGATGACCTTTTGTTAACTCTTCTGGTTTCGGCAACTGTTGAGCGCATTTTTTTACATCTTCCCCTTCCCCTATCAATGCCTCTGTCAAAACGATACTATTGATTGCAAGACCTGGAATCCAGTTGATATTTTCAAGATGATAAGAAAATGTACCTACTGTAAAATGTTGCTGGTGCATGCATTAACCCAAATGGAAAGCCTCTTAATTCAAAGAAACCACAGGGTTTTCTGATTGCTGAGAAATCTTGCATTGTTTATTGGATTGGATTCTGGCGAGCAGTACCTGCCAATAACCTCCTGTTGAAAAAAAGCTTCTCACAGGAAAGGTCATGCAGAAACACCAAACAACCTATGAAGAACCCAGAGGAATGCCTTTGCAGCTTTTGCAGTAACATTTAGCGAGCAGTGTTTTTTGCAGTAATTCCTTAAGCCATTTAAACAAATCAATAGATACAGGTACATACTGAACCTCTTCTTCATGCAAAAGACCTACAGCCATCAAGGAACAAATTCAAATTGAGGGCACTGCGGGATAAGTTATGTTCCTTACATTATCCTTCATTCTCTTACAAATACCCATTCAGGAGCGCTGTGACAGTCTGTGAATACAGCATGTATAGTACTCTACCATTTTAATCGGACCTCCATAAATTAATTTGTGCTGGAAGACAATGTGTTGTAATTGCTTATTGTGATAGTTCTGCTGCCAAGACGAAGGGGGGGTAGAGGAGCTGGCGAGGAAAAAGGGAGGGCAGAGACAGTGCTTCTGTCGCAGAGGAGAGGGGGAGGAGAGAGAGGGGGAAGGATGAGAAGAAGAGGCTGAAACGATAAGTAATTACGGCCAGGCACTCCATTCATCATCTGCTGCTGAGCGCAGTATCCAGGGTCTTCACTGTTATCAGCAGTATATAGACCGAGTGTCAGCGCCCGTGAATAAATCTACTTCCGAGCGCCTGCCTCAAACTGATCCACCATTACTAGACCTTGGTCCTGCCTGATCATCACGTCAAACCCCCCTCTCCTGTTTGGGGAATGAGCTTTAAACCTCATGTAAGCCAATATTTGAAGATCCTCCTTCATGAAAGGCTCGCTCACGAAAACCAAGGTAATTCAGAGCCAGCCAGGACAAAGGCACTGAACCTGTTCTTGCGGTTTATTGATTTCTTTACTAACACTGCACGGCAAAGAGAGTCTGCCTTGCCGATGAGTAAATTGAAGCCTTTTTCTGTTCGTTTGGTGATCACCATAACTTACTGCCGCTTCGGTTTTGGTAGATCAGCAAAAATGGAAGTTCTGCGGTCCCCGCAAAATTGCTCTTGGTGTTCGACCTACAGCTACAGCTTCCTTTCTCTTAGAACCCTAATTTCCTGCAATGGATGTACAGTTAGCAAGTCCATTCATTGCCACAGAGTGGCTTAATGTCCTGTCAGCCTGTATCGCCACCCCGTACATGATGATAGAAGATCCCTCCTTTCAGCAGGGTTGCCTTACAACTGGGTTTTGTCCTCACGACTTGACTTCGGGAGTCCAGAGGATGTATTTGTGCTGGTATAAGCAATAACGGCTTGGAAATCCTTCTTCACAGCACCATACTGTATATAATTCATTGCTACTACATGGTAGAAGCTTTTTTGCTTTTTCCAACAGAACACAAGGAGTCCCAGAACACAAGAAGACATGAAATACCATCTTGCTTTTAGCTTATAGCCTTTTTTTTTACAACTATCCTCATTCGTCGAAAAAAGCCGCAAGGTTTTTTTTTCCAGTTGTTGTTATTTGTTTTTACATGGCCTTGTGTGAAAGCCCCAGTGCCGACAATAGCAACGATTTCGTATTGTGGCTGAGTGTGTGAAAGCTGGGGTATTTAGTCACTGTAGAAGGGTTCTGCTTGCCTGCACATCCGCTAGCTGCTAATTGAGTGAGGGAGAGCGAGCGGGCTCGAACTAAAGAGGCAATCCTCGTTGCCTGGCTCTACGCGGCTTTCTTCCGTTCCCGGAACTGTCAGTGTTAATCAAGCTTCATCTCTTAACACTAGCGGCGGCTGGAGAAGAGGTGAAGATTAATATTCCGGCCGAAACAGATGATAAATCATTTGTACATAATTAGCGCTCGGCAAGGTTATAGCTGACATGAATTTTTATCTTAATTACGGGGGAAATTTGTTCCATTAATTTAATTTGTCGCGCACGGACGAGCCCGCTCCTAACAAAGTTAATCTTACACCTGTCAGTGAGGAGCTGAGGTAGCCTTTGCAACTGGGGAAATTCAATTGGAATTCAGACGGGTTGCCAAGACCACAGGTTCACCCCGCACCTGTGCGTTGATTGGTTTAGAATTGCAAATAGACACTTTGCCAACACCAATGAGGAGGTATCGCAAAATCTCTTTGCGCATTGTTAGGGTGGTGCACTTGCACAGCCTGAGACCTGAGACTCTCTAGGTATGCAAGTAATGTTTTTTTAGAAGCCAAGCATTACCACTCCCTGTGCAATTTTTCCTTCGCTTTTTTTAGCATAATTGTGCACGAATATACATTTGCATATGCATTTGCAAATCTGCTACTAAATATTGCACACCTACTGCTATTACTAGTATTGGATTAATCCATTATTAACAATACTCAATCTGCAAATCTGTGATTTAACAGGCTGAAACATGCTTAAGACATTCCAGTGTTGTTGTTTTTTGCATTGAAGTATATAAACTCAAAATTAAGGTAATTTTCAACCAAGAATAAGGGACACTGTATATGTATAGTGCATTATTGTTTTATCATATTTGTTTGATAACTGATTACTCCACTACTGTAAAACTACTGTAGGTAAAAACATAAATTCGTAACAAATCTGAATGAATGATCTCTGAGACATGATGCAGTGATTTAACTGTATTTCTATGCCAATGGTGCCCCCTGCTGGCCACTTTCAGCTATAAGTCTGCTCCCTCAGTAGGGTTATATGTGTGGTCGTATACAGTACAGTTTAAAAATAGGTTTACAAGTAAATAAATGCAATGCAATGATTCACAAATTTTATAGGTCCATATGTTATTCACAATATAATACGTGAAAGTGAGACAGTTGACCATTTTTTCGATAAACATAGCAACACATTGCAAAAAAAAAATTGGGAAAGACCAACCAAAAGCTGGAATAGTAAGTGATACTAATGAAAACAGCAGCAATAGA
The DNA here is from genome assembly GCF_023375975.1 of Astyanax mexicanus. Taxonomy (NCBI): domain Eukaryota; kingdom Metazoa; phylum Chordata; class Actinopteri; order Characiformes; family Acestrorhamphidae; genus Astyanax; species Astyanax mexicanus. Next base: position 17,725,360 of record NC_064428.1, on the reverse strand, counting down.
AGCATAAAAAGAGCATTTTAGAGAGGCAAATGTTCAGAGGTTCACTACATCATTGCATTTTTACTTACTTTGGGGATATAGTTTAACAAGTACTGTGCACCAAAACATTTTAAGGTATTCTCTGAGTGAACACATTATTATTAATATAAATACATTTAAGAGAGAGAGAGAGAGAGAGAGAGAGAGAGGTCAGTCAGAAACTTCACTCGTTCGTTTCTTTGGTTTTACTATGAGTGAAGGAGCTTCTGAGGTTCCTCTTCTGAAGTCTCCATTGCTCCACCAGCCGCTCGCATTCAGTAAAAAATTCTCTTTTAGAGGCTGTATGTATGACGTAAGTACTTAAAGACGTGTGACGTGGTCAGAAGAAGAACTCCTGCGAAAAGTGACCCGACACCCCAGTTTTTAGAGTAAATATATTAGGCTTAGCATGAATGATGGTCGTTTCAGCACACTGGTACCATTAAACACAATATTTTACCCATTCCCTACTCAGAAATGCTACTGCTTTCAGTTTAGAAACAAAATCCTACGGACTGCCACTTTAATTTTGTAAATGCTCAAATTTGAAAATGATTGAAACTTTCTATTACTTTTTTACGAAAAATAGCATACACCAGTCCAACGCAGGTTATCACACACTTTTACATTCACAGATACTTACACCTTCAAGCACTCCTTCAAGCCCCTCCACATGTGTTTTGGGAGGTAACCTGTGCTCCCAGGACCTGTGGAACACCTGATAGTACTTTGCTACTGTTTTTGTGCCCACCAAAAAATAAATAACAGAATGCGTAGGGCTCTGGATGAAGACCTTGGCCAAGGTCACAACTAAGGTTTAGTATACCTAGTCAGTCTCATATCTTAGGCTTGGGATTTGAACCAAAAAGGCTTCTGATTCTACAGGCCATAATCTTACTAAAGATGATAAGTAAAGGCTTCACATATTTTATTTACTGTAATTTGTTAATTACTAATTGGTGATGTATTAATGTACATATTTTTTCTTTATTTAGAGCTTTATTGAAACTAAATACAGGCGCATCTCAAAAAAATTGAATCTCATTGGAAAGTTATCTAAATCCAGTAATTCAGTTAAAAAAACATGAAACCCATATATTATATAGATGTATCACACACAGAGTGATCTATTTTAAGTGTTTATTTCTTTTGTTGTTGATGATTTTGGCTTACAGCCAATGAAAATCCAAAAATCACTCTCTCAGAAAATTAGAATATTATATAAGACCAATTGGTACTTTTGGCAGTGTGCCAAGGCCTGCTGGAAAATGAAATCTGAATCTTCATAAAAGTTGTCAGCAGAGGGAAGCATGAAGTGCTGTAAGATTTTGTGGGAAAACAAAACTGCACTGACTTTAGACTTGATAATAAAACACAGTGGATCAACACCAGCAGATGACATGTCTCTCCAAACCATCACTGACCATCAGTAAATTTAACATTTCATTTGGAAATCAAGGGAGAGTCTGGAGGAAGAGTGGAGAGACACACAGTCCAAACTGCTTGAGGTCTAGTGTGAAGTTTCCACCAATCAGTGATTGAGTTTTACATATGAGTTTTACATGTTGAACTGAATTACTAAAATAAAATAACTTTTAAATTATATTATTTTTTAAATCCACCTTTATTTGCACTCAAAAATTTGAACTAAAAATAACAGTTTCTGTTAAAACTTTCGAAACCCTGCATTTATATTATATCCAAAATGTTTTGTGTTGTTTCAATACTCAGACTTTTCCGTCGTTCAGAGGTGAGTATATCGGACTGTATAGTCTGTGGGTTTACCGTGGTAAAACAAGCTACGTGGTATGAACCGCTAGCTGATATCACCCTGGCTTACCGGAACACTCAGGGTTCCTCAGTATAGCGCTATTGGGTGGCGTTTACTAGCGTTAAATGCTGCTATCTTTGGCTAGCACTGCTGCTAACCAGACTAAAATACTGGAACTCTAAGCTTACTGTAATTAAACTTACTCTAAGTATGTTTGCGGTAAGTAGACTTTCTTAGAGTAAGTTTACTCCCCCCAAAAACAGTTTTCATGAGATAAATATTTGTAGATTAACAACATGACAACACTATTGTTTCTTACTTTTGTCGCTTAAAATGCACCTTATAGTCTGGTGCACCTTAAGTATGTAAAAAGACCAGAAAACAGACATTCATTGATCGTGCACATTATAATACGATGCACCTTATAGTCCGTAAACTACTTTCCATATAAATGTATTACTTTCCATAACTAGTTCTGATATGATTTCCAGAACAAAATGTTTTTGTCATTTATGTTACATTTGGTTACATTTTAACCCTAAAATATTTACAGTCATGTTACCACAATAAAAAAAAATCATAAACAAGTTGCTAAAGGAATTCAGCTCATTCAATTTTGAATTTGGCATCTGGGTCTGGGATCTTATGGGTTAATTTACTATTTTAAAAGCACAGTAAAAGTAATTTGTTTCCCATTTGTCTGTGATTTGGCACAGTTGCCTCTTGAATCTCATCCTCATGCAGACTTCTAGTGCCCTCTTCTGGTGGACTGTGAACACATCACCCTTTCTTTATAATCAGAAGACATCCACATCATTATTTTTTCCCAGTGTTCAGTTTAATTTGAATGTATATCGACATATAAATCCTCCAAATACAAGTTTAATTGAGAAAAAATGCAATTATGAAATATACCAATACAGATAATATACAAACATGAAATAATGGGAACAAAAATAAATGTCATTTTTGCATATCGTAAAACTTGTGCAGATTCGATCTTTTTTTTTTTGTTATAAATAAAAACGCCAGCTCGTTTATGTATTTGTGTCTTATTATAAGTCTGTATGTCAAGTATATACGGATAGGATATGAGTTTAAAGCCCCAATCAGAAATCCTTATATTAGCAGGTCATATTTAACTACTGCAACAACAGAGGATTTCATTCTATAATGCGTTTACCCTGTTTTTAATGTTGGTGCTATTCTACAGGCAGCAACAGCACTGCTTACAGCATTTCTGATGGGGGCTTTGATAGAAGAAGAAAGAACAGGTCGTAATATCTGGAAAAAGTTTGAAAAAAAAAATAACATGGGAAAAGTACTTTTATAAGGAAGACGGACAAGAAAATGTAAGAAGAAAGGATTAAAAAGAAGAAAGCGCTGGTACAGGCAGAGATAAGTAGGAATATTTGACATCAGTTAGCGCAAATGATGGTCAAATGAAACTAAACCTAATGATAAACTAGATACAGCTGTAGTTGGAAGTTTATGGCTTATGCACATTTATCATGATCATGAATGTCATAGCAATATAGTTCTTTTTCTGAGGCAGAATGAGTTATAACATACACAATTAGCTGAAAGAAGCTGAAATCAACAGTGTCAAAATAAATATAGATATATAGATATACAACTCTTGAAAAAAGAGACCACTTCAGTTTCTAAATCAGTTTCTTTGATTTTGCTGTTTATAGGTATTTGTTTGAGTAAAACGAACATTCTTGTTTTATTCTAAAAACTACGGACAACATTTCTCCAAAAAGACAAAACAAAAACAAAAAAGACGCAGAGCTTTAAAAAAAAAACAAGTTCATATTCATAAAGTTTTAAGAGTTCAAAAATCAATATTTGGTGGAGTAACCCTGGTTTGTAATCGCAGTTTTCATGCATCTTGGCATGTTCTCCTCCACCAGTCTTACACACTGCTTTTGGATAACTTTATACCACTCCTGGTGCCAGAAAATTGGTAAAACCAAAGAAACTCATAATTTTTAAGTGGTCTCTTATATTTTTGTCCAGAGCTTTATATATATACCGGAGCTTTTTATATACCAACCTCAGTGGTTCTGGAAGTTTAACAATGTAATCTAATTTTAAGATCAAGGTCTCTTAATGTCCTGTTAGTGATCCCGATTGGCTACGTATGTCTTTTCCACACAGACACAGTTCAGCTTGGAACACTTATAAACCAGGCTCGGCCTGGTTTTCTCCACATGGTTAGCTAACTTAGAGTTACTCAGTGGGAGAGCATAGAGACTAATGGATAGCAAGAAAGGTCATACTAACTGTGTGGTAGTGATGTGGGACAAGCCTGCTAATGATGCGATAGCAATGTTGGACGAGGCCGGTATCTAGCAAGAAAAGCTCTCAAATTTGCATAAAAGCCCAGATCAGAGTTGATACATTATGCATACAGTATTTGGTCCGGTTAGTTTTGGTTTTACACTGCAGTTTATTAAGCACATTAAATAACTACTGCATCCTATCATTATCAGTTACATGTGCTGTGTCTCTCTCTATACTTCATATTAATTGGCTTGTAGAATGTTGTGATGAATTCTAGCTCCCTTTTAAAACCGACTCCCATTCACATGCACATCTCACGGAAAATTGAATGTAAAAGATGATTGTCAAGGGCGGTGGAGTGGTCCAGTGATGATTGGGAGATCACTGGTTTGAATCCCGGCCATGCAGCTTGCCATCAGCTCCCGCAGCCCTGGGAGAGGACTTGCTCTCTCCAAGTGGGTAGATGGCAATCATCACTTCTAGTGTGATGCCAGTCAGCACAAGGCACCTGTGCTGTACTTTCCTCCAAGTACGCTGTGATGCTATTCAGCAATGCTGCATCAGCAGCAGTTTGAAAAGAGGCAGAGTCTGACTTCACATGTATCAGAGGAGGCATGTGTTAGTCTTCACCCTCCTGGTGTTGTGGCATCATCAGTGATGGGGGATATACAGCTGACTAGCAATTGAATAGGTGGGACAATTGGCCTAGCTAAATTGTGAGTAAATGGGAATTTTCTCACATTCTCAGATTATTTTTATTTCTGTTTTGATAGGTGTGAAAGCACCCTTAGTTAATATGCTTTGTTTAGCAAGTTAGCATCTGATAACAGCCATTGATGAGACACTTTCTTGATGCTTATTTAGCAACACAGAATCTAACTGGTCTAAAGTTTTCCCACTGGTTAAAAAATGGTATAGAATGGCCTTAGTAACCACAATAAGAATGTTCAAGGAGCTCAGAGCAGACCTAAGAAGGATGGATGTAGATTTACCTAAGAGTCATTTCCACAACTATCAGTTCAAAGAATCAAAGAATGATATGATATATCAAAGAATTATATGATGGTACAGTTCAAAAAGGTGTAGCTACTTCCACAATGCCTTGCTTAGCACTTACTAAGAGTAAGTAACTTGATTTAGATGGCGGTGGAGCATAGGAACTGTGTTCTCTGGAATTATGGCGCTTTATCCAATTCTTTTGGGTTGAAGTGGTAGGGTGATCATTTTTAAACACTCTGACCTTGCTAACACTCTTCTCACTGACTGCAATCAAACCCTCACAGCAATGCTCCATGATCTAGTAGAACACCTTTCCTAGACTGTAGACAGTTACTCCAACAAAAGCAGGACAAACTCTTTTTAGTACTCTTGACTTCAGAGGAGCCAATGAATGAGCAGGTGTCTCAATACTATTGTTCCCTCCCCAAACAAAATACTATACAAGCTCAATATTGCCATGACACTTACATATGACCATGAGTGCACATAAACTTCCCATCACAACTGTACATGAAACTGAACATTGCAGCACATTTGGTCTATGTTTATGTACTATTCATTTTGCAGTTTTACCATTTAGCTGTGGAGTTCATACAGAGGTAACTTCATTGATCAGAAACATTCAGAAATTTACCAAGCGGAAGCTCTTTTTTTTTCAGACATGTGTGATAAGTAACTGTAAACAGGATACATTGTGTCTTTTTAGCAAGGCTGTCGAAAAAAGACGGCACATCTTCAAATTTAGAGCAAATTTACACTTCAATTTCAAGCTTATATGAAGAAAAAAGGCTAAACGCAAACAATGATTTACCAATTTAGCAAAACTGGCTGTGGAATCTGTTCACTGTGTTATCAGTTACTTCTCCAAATCAGAAAAAGTTGTGACAGTATGCAAACTGCAAAAACAAAAATGCAGACAAAATTACCCAATGTATTTCATACTCAATTAATCCCTGCATTTAGGCCTGTGACATATTCCAAAAAAGATGGGATGGTAAAACATTTTCTACTCTGTAATGCACATATTCCTTCTCACAACACTTAAAAGACGTTTGACACCAAGGATACCAAGCGATAATGTGTTTGAAATGTTATTTTGCTGATGACACTCTAAATGGTCATTTTTGTCTTTGGTCTGAAACACATGAGGCCCTATTTTATCGATCTATAGCGCACAGGGCGTGTTTTGGGCGTAACATGAACTGAACCAAGTTATCAGTGTGTCACCTGTATTTCCCTTTAAGAGCCAGCTGCACTCTAACTTTGGCGCATTGATATTTTAACAGTGTGGCGCTTTTATGTGTTTCAGCAGAGGATACTGACCTCCATGTTCACAATGTAAAGGTGAGCCAGCTGGTAATTTAAGGGAACAGCAATATTATTTATTTATTTTTTTTTCACTTCTGTTTATTGTGGATGTAAAAGCTGGATGTATTAAGACTTTTTGGACTTTTTGAAATTCATTTAAAAGCTGTCTGAACAGTGGTAGGATGGTTCCCCCTTATATGTGAGTCTTGCTCCTCCTAAGGTTTCTTTCTCCTCCAGCTCTGAGGGAGCTTTTTCTTGCCTCTGCGCTCACTGGGGGGTTCTTTATTATATGTTTAGGGTTTTGTCTGATTCTTTGCTCTGTAAAGCTGTTGGTTACAACATCAGTTGTAGAAAGCTCTATATAATTAAATCAATTAAATACATTTGATTTGATTTGGATTTGCCAAGAGAGCAACACACCAGAAATTGACCTTAACGCACCTCACTTCCAGACTCACTGTAGATTTATTCTTAAACTCTGATGCTATTTTACAGCGTGGGCGCAAGGCGAGAAAAAAGGCTGTTGACAGGGTGTAAGATAGCAATGAGCATGCACGATAGGGCCCATGGTGCATTACCAATGTATCTATTATTATGAATGTTACTGGAGGCTTCCACTAGAGGACAGTTTAGGCCCCTGCGGGACAAAACCCTTGTCAGCTCTGTGCCTGCTCTGTTCCTATAGCATTTGCAGTCTTGCACGGACGTAGCGGTCACTGATTTGTTTTCATTTCAATTTACACGTTTCCACATTGACCTTTAAAGCGAGGCTGATCTTTCACCAGCTGTTCTAAATTAGCATATTTGTCGATGTGCAGCAGCAAGGACTCATCATGGAGCTGCTCCTCAAAACTGTCTGTAAGTTCTTCGTAAGATGCTGCTGAGGGATGTACCGCCCCCTATGGTTTTAGATGTGCACAAGCAACACAAAACGAATGCAAAATACGTGAGGCACCACTTCGTGAGGTACGTGAACATATAGTTAATAAAAGCAAGTATATCTCTACTCTCAAGTCTATAGTGCCATTTATGAATGTAAATTTGTATTTTAGTGCTTGACAAAGGTTTGCCAAACTAATCCCTTGCTCCTGGTTGTGGTTTAATCAGCCACTGCTAAATGACAGTTCTTGGTGCAGTGCATTACAAGGGACATTGCACATTTTTTAATGTTTTAATGTTTAAGCATATAACAATCATTAAGGCCTGTTGTCCATCAGACATAAGCCCCACCCACTGCACTGGAAAATACAGTACCTCGGACATGAGGCAAAGTAAGAGCTCATTTTTACTGATTTTATGTTTTTTAGAACACTTTTAATAATCGTTATTTTTTTGTTCAGGCATGGGTGGTGAAATAAAGAGGTCGCAAATATAGCAAATATAAAATACAAATGCTAAACAATGCAATGAACATTATAAAGCAGTTAAATGTTTTAGTTAGGAGTTTAGATTAAAATATTACTGTCCTGTTTTGTGTACATCACACAAAAAACAGCATTCTTATATTCTTATTCTTATCCCATGACTGGAACATAATTCAGGTCTGAAAGGGTTAAATTGTTTCTTAAATCCTGATTCCTTAAATTGTTTAATGACATTAAAGCAGCTTTTTGTGGCATGCTGTGGTACCAAACCATGATTGCAATCACCTATTTAAAACTGCATGTCTAATAAGCTCATTATTATCTTAATAAAAGCCTTGTCCCAACTATTTTTGCAACGTGTTGCAGGCCTAAAAATGCAGAAATGTATAATATGGATGTATATTAACAAATTAAATGAAGTGAACAATGTGAGAAGTAAATACATATGTATATATTTTCTGGCATTTTCCATACTGTCCCAACGTTTTCTGATGTGGTGTTGTGTTTTACTGTCAAGCATAGTCTGATACAAGCATTTAATCGCTGTCATAACAAAACCTGACAACTCATATCATTACTTATTCATTTTCTATGTATTTTGTGTAGTAATGTCTCATTTGATGTAATCATGGACCAACATGCCATGCTGTACAATCATGAAAAGCTGGTGGCCTCAAATGAAAATCCTGGTCTCAAAAAAAAAAAACTAAACATCCGGAGCTGTGGAATTCTGATATGACAGCGATTATACAGAATCATCTCTTCAGCATCTTTTACAAATCTCTATTCTGGGAGACTGCCCTAAGATCCAAAAGGAAGCGAAGAAGAAAAAGGTGTTGTTGTCCTGTTGAAGGTCCTGCTGTGCTACGGCTCTCCTCTAAGTGCAATAGGAGGTTAAGGAGAGTGGTCGCTGAGTGTCTCGTAATGTGCTTATTCACTGCCTCCTAAACGTAAAGAGGGCTTCTGTTAGCTACTCGTTTTGCTTTGGTGGAGAAACGAAGATGTAGCCCCCTCCATTATTCCCCCAAGTCTCAGCAGGAAGAGGCACTGATCTTCTCCGACACTTCAGGATCTGACTTAGCGACGAGAAACCGGAGCCGCCCTCCGCCCAACCTGATCAGATCAACAGCACTGAGAGAGAGAGAGAGAGAGAGAGAGAGAGAAAAAGAGAGAAAGAGGAGATACAGTCAGTTCTGAACTACAAGGACTACTGAGGAGGTGCTTTATTACAATATTGGCATTCTATTGATTAATTTCTATGGCAAGAACAGTATCTACAATAACACCTTGTATATATCAAATGATGAATACTGGATTGACCAACAGTCACTGGACTGATCAAAGAATAAATAAATAAAATAAAATAAAAATAAAGTTCAGTGCATGATGGTACAGCTCTTGAAAAATGGCCACTTTTACACATTTGCACCCAGCACTGATTCTGGGCTAATTTTGAGGAGGGGCTCATTATTGCTGTTGTGTTTTCTCACAGAAGAATTCCATTCTAAAAAATCATTTTCATTTTATTTTCTAAATGTATTTATTTCAAATTGGCAAGGTCTAAGTTCGCTTTGGATTCCTTTATTGCTTATTAAAGTTAAGATAATTTTTCCTTCTCCTGTAAAGCCGCCATATATACACAGTTTTGGATTGACAGCAACAATAAATAATAATAAAAAATGAACACACTCTGCATGCAGTTGCGTATTAAGCAGATATATATAAATGATTACAGGTGTGGTCTGATTAGACACTGGGTTTTTCCACAAAAGTGTGTAAAAAAAGAGGGCGCTTCCTCTGCTGAGAGACTACTTTTGGGTAGAGTACCTCTTTATGAGAGATTACTGACGGATTTTTTTGCTAAAAATTTGGGTTCTGCTGTCACTCTCCTCTGTCCTGTGTGTGCGACAAACTCAAATCTGCACAGAGACTGAGGAGCATCTTTGGGGATATTTATATGTGCTCGATTGATCTGTGAGTTTCCTGCACTGCAAAGCCCCCACTGTAAAGGCTGGTAAAGTTATAAGACTACTAACCAGCCATACTGAACCTGTATGTCTCCATGCTCAACTGTATTGCATCTTGTATTCAAGTTAAGAGGTGCCCAACCAGGTATTAGAGCCTCATTTTAATTGTTAAACAGTTTTCCCGAATAAATGTATTCTTTCGATCTAATATTGTTATCTCTTATATATAGCATCAGTACATTCACACACTTCCTTTTTTGCATTTTTGTCATACTTAGATTTTTCAGATTATCAAAAAAACTTTAATGTCAGACAAATATAACCTGAGTAATGTAAAAAAGTAATTTTTCGATGATGATTTCATTTAATAAGAGATAAAAAAAACCTCCAAATTGATCTAGCCCACCCCACCCAGTTCTTGACCTCAAGCTCAGGCGTACTTAGGTTCTGCAGCCTGATTGAGATGCTCGGAAACTCTCCAATGTGTCTAAATTAAAACATTTCTGTAGAGTGGATCAAACTCCCTTCACAGAAAGGTGAAAGACTGCCAGTAATCAGTAAAGCTTGAGTGCAGTTGTTGCTGCTGAGGGTGGCACAACCAAGTTATTAGGTTTAGGGGGCAAACACTTTTTCACACAGGGCTAGAGTGGTTTGGATAGTTTTTTCCTTTCATAAATAAAATGATCATTTAAAAAGTGTTATTTAATATTTACTCAGGTTATCTTTGTCTGATATTAAATTTTGTTTGATAATCGGAAAAATTTCAATATGACAAAAAAGCAAAAACAAAATAAATCTATAGGAGGGCAAACACTGTATAATACACAGTACATATATCCCATTTCACAACCCAACTTTTAAAACACTCTGAACTCTGCAGGAAAAGCACCTTGACTTGTATACAGCGTGAGTGTGAGTGTGTGTGTGTGTGTGTGTGTGCACACAAGAGAGAGCCAGTGAGAGGCAGATGGAGAATGAGCATGCATGAGTGGTGCTGACCTCTGGTAATCAGCTCCAATGAGGCTGGTTCCATTTACAGCCAGAATTCTGTCTCCAATATGCAGGCGGCCATCCGAAGCAGCTGGACCATCAGGGATCAGCGTGCGGATGTAGATTCCAGGTGAGTTCAGAGGAGTGTGCTGTGCATAGAGAGTTCAGATCACAGGTGAGACGTCTGTGAAGTTTTAATATGTCTATCACAGAGAACGGACTGATAAAGACTGAAATAAAAATGATTCCTTTTAAGAGTAAAAATCCTACTTCTCTATACTGAACGTAAGAAACATAAATCTCACAAATGTATCATACTTGGTTTGTAAAGGTCTTTAGAATCCATGTCTCAAGAACAGATTTACATTAATGAGCCAAAACATTATGACCGTCTTTAAATTCACAGAATAATATTGATTATCTCATAACAATGCTGCACATCAACCTCAATTTAGAAGTTTGTACTTACATTCTAAGATTTATTTAGACTTTTATTTAATTGCAGTCAGTATAAATCTAATATATTTCACGTTTTGTCTGATAAACTTAATTTAATTTATTAATTAACATCCATCTCTGCATTTCAGGTCTGCAACATATTCCAAAAAAAGTTGTTACACGGACAATTTGGTGTCGTATTTGGTGTCATACATAAGGATTATAAGGTGCACTGATGATTTTTGAAACTTAAAGGATTTTAAGTGCTCATTATAGTGCAAAAAATATAGTAATTGAACATTCTCCAGTTACACTGAAATATGATTGCTAAAGGTGGTTGTAGGGCTGTGTATTAATATGATATGTATCACAATACAAGCGTTGTGTTACATAAAACTTTAAAAAAACAACTATCCTAGTATAACAACACACCATAAAAAGCAGAAATGTATGTGTTTTTGAGAATCATTACAGCATTGCAAAATAAAACATTGTGTTAATTCAACAAATTAATATTTTCCTACATTCTTTGTACGTAATACGAAATTCAATCATGTATTATTGTCAGAAAATAGACCAACAGCATGCTAACCAGGGGTTCATAATGTTTTGGCTCATCTGTGAACAAACAAAAGGATTTTAAGTTATTTTAATTTATTGTTCAGACTGTCTAACCTACAGTGTTACAAAACGTTATAAAATAATACACAAGACGAGCTATAGTGGGCACCTTCTGATAAAAATAAAAAGTGTCATGTTTTCTTCAGTTAAAAGTCATAAATATGCACAAACATCAAAGAACATGCTTCAGTGCCTTGAAATTCTGCTCCACAAATTTGACTCCACAAACTTCACAAAGCATTGATGATTCCACATCTCATGCATGAATGATGATTAATTAGTATCAGCATGGATTTTGATTTAAATATAAGTCAGGTTGCATAAGAATTTGAAAAGAGTATTTACAGTTCTTATTTGAGTATTTATTCCCCTACGACCCCAAAATGACATGTATTTGATTAAGATTTGTGATAGACCAACACAAAGTAGCAGAAAATTGTGAAGTGGAAAATAAAAATCTAAAAAGTGTGATGTGCAAAAGTATTTATCCCCGCATATCAATAGTTAGTAGAGCCACTTTTTGCTGCAAGTCTTTTGCTACAAGAGGTTTGTCTCTACAAGATTTTTGCTCATTCTTCTTTACAAACCAGCTCAAGCTCAGTCGGGTTGGATGGAGAGCATCTGCAAACAGCAGTTTTCATGTCTTGCCACAGAAGCTCAATGGGATTTAGGTCTTAATCTAAATCATTCCACTGCAGGTCTCGTTGTATGTTTAGGGTCATTGTCTTGCTGAAAGATGAATCTCCTTCCCAGTTTTAAGCTTTTTGCTGTCTTCAGGATTGCCCTATATTTAGTTCCATCCATCTTCCCAGCAGCTCTGACCTGCTTTCCTGTCCTTGCTGAAGAAAAGTATCCCCACAGCATGATGCTGCCACCACCATGTTTCACAGTGGGGATGGTGTGTTGAGGGTGATGAGTGTAACTTTTCCACCACACACAGCGCTTTATATTTAGGCCAAAAATCTGACCACAGCATCTTCCTCCACCGGTTTTCACATGGCTTGTGGCTACAAACTAAAACTGGCACTCGTAGTGTCTCTTCTATAAAGGCCAGATTTGTGGATGGATTCTCCCACCTGAGCTGTGGATTTCTGCAGCTCCTCCAGAGTGATCATGGGCCTCTTGGCTGCTTCTCTGAACAGTGTTCTCCTTCCTTGGTCTGTCTGTTTTAACTGCCGGACAGGTCTTGGTAGGTTTGCAGTTGTAGAATCCTTTTTCCATTTGTGGACGATGGATTGAACAGGGCTCCTTTGTAATGCTCAAAGCTTGGGATATGTTTTTTTTTATATAATCTAACCCTGCTTTAAACTTCTCCACACCTTTATCTCTGAACTGTCTTGTGAGTTCCTTGTTCTTCATAATGCTGTTTGTTCACTAGTTTTCTCTAACAAACCAATGAGGCCTTCAGAGAACAATTGTATTTATACTGAGACTAAATTACACACAGCTGGACTCTAGTTAGCTAATTAAGTGATTTCTTAAGGCAATTGATTTGCAGTGATTTCCATTTTATCTTTTCAGATTTTTATTTGATTAAAAATTTGAAAACCATGTATCATTTTCTATCTATTTTACAGTGATGTGCTACTTTACGTTGGTATATCACTTAATCTCAATAAAATACATTTTTATACAAGTTTGTGCTTTTAAGGTGACCAAATGTTAAAAAGTTCAAGGGGTATGTCCATACATTTTTAAATAATATTTAACTAATAAGCAGTTTTGGCCAGCTATGTTCTGTTCCTTCATTATGTAAAGTTTATGCCTTAATCACACTTGAGGTTAGAATGGATAACAGAGGTAAAATTACAATTTATAAAGTGCAAAAATGTTGTTTTGTTTACAGAAGGCTATTCTGTATTCAGTCTGATTAATGCTAAGAGTTAAATTTGTACGACAGTATGACCTCCAGGGATTTGATTTTAGGGTGTAGCCGAAACTCACAAGTCCATCGATAAGTCCCATGCCAAGGCCATAAGGTCCTTTGTCCAGGTCCACTACAAAGATGGAACAGATAGCGTCAGAGTCGGGACCCAGGGTATGGGGCAGAGGGACGGGGAAAGGTAAGCCACAGCCACTCAGAGGGCCTGGTCGAGGGGACACACACACACACACACACACACACACAGGACTCAGGGTTTGTTAAGACATGGACACACACTCACACACACATACATGCAGTATGCAATTCCCAAGCAGCATTATACACTGATGCATGGTGCAGAAACTTCTACATATACTAAAAAGGGGAAAACACAAGCCAACAATCAGACTGAACAAACATGGATGTGCAGACAATTTTCAACATACAGTATGAGTGATTCCTCAATTAGGACAAGGTTTTGTTTCCTTGGAAGATTTCTTTGGAAATATTTAAACAAAACCAAAGTTGGGTACATACCAAAATGAATATTTTTGGCCAAAATATAACCAAAAATGACTTTTTTGAAGAACAGCAGACTTTTTAAATTGTTCCACTGATTTTTTACTGCTGTATCAATTAAATACCCTAAATGTAATTTTATCTTGTTTTTAAACTATTTAGAAAACTACAATTTATTTTTACAACTTTTAAACTTTTACTTCACTGATATTTTGTAAGTAATCATGTGTTGGGTTTGGGCACTTTAAGACATGGAGACTGCTGTAGCAGGGAGAGAGAGGATCGTGTGTATCATGTCTGTATGTTATTCTGAACCTCATTTAGACAATGCAATGGTAACTAAGTTAAGTAAAGCTAAGCTAAACAAAACTGCAATTAAAAAGACTTTCTTTTAAAGGCGAAGGAGCACTGGATGTTAATCTACACAGATTTCTTTTATGAAAACTGTTTTTTGGGTGAGTAAAGTGCTTCAGTTTATTTATAGTAAGCTTAGATTTTCAAATTTCTCTAGCACTAAAGCTGAAGCATTAGCATTAGCAGCTAACCATTGGTGGTATAACGCCGTACTTCAGTGGAGTGACTTTACTGCTCCTCACAACCTGACTGCTAATATATAATATATATTTAATATATTTTTTGAGTAAATTGTTTGAAACGTTCTAATAATTGCCCCTTATTGAAGAAACACTCATTTACAAACACACACACACACACCGAATTATGGTAAATAACAGTATGTGGATATTTTGACTAACCTTCAATGCCATTACTGATGAATCCATTGATCTTCTTGTGCTCAGGGGTGGAGCGCACACACCCATTAGCCTGTGTGTGAGCGCGTGAGTGGGCGTATTCAGGGTAAAGTGGTGCACCAGCCTGTGAGTGTGCAAGGTCTGGGTAGAGAGGGGTGTTAGGAGGAGTGAGGAGACAGGACGACTCTGGGCCGTGAGACTGGCTGCCGAGGCGGCTGGCAGTCCCGTTTCTGTAGTGAGCGCTGTGCGGTGCTCTGTCTGTCGCTCTGTCCTCCGCTCCCGCCCCCTCTCCACGTCCCCCTAGGGTCCCGGAGCAGTCCCGCACCTCACCCTCTCCCTCTCCTCGCTGGGGGGCAGCAGGCCGGGGGCTACAGTGGGGCTGAAGATGGTCACGCTGGAAAATATCAGCAACAACGAAGCTGTGAGTGCACTGATCTTCAGTGAGGAGGTGAAGAGTAATGTAGTACTTATTATACACCGTAAATATTTATGGCGGTCATCATGATAACGTTACTTCATTATAGCAAATATCGATTTTAAACTGAAACATAAAACATAAAGCAGAAATTTATTAACCATTTTATGGGAGCATATTGGCATTTTTTCATTTAACATTTTTGTAAGACTGGAACACATTCAACCACTGACCTTCATCTAATAAATAATGGAGGTAATTAGAGACAGAGGTCATATATATAAACAGATAATCAGTTAATGAGTTTTTAAACTTGCAACATACCCAGTTAGCATTAGAATATGCAGCCATGCTAACCAGGTAGCATGAGACAACTACTAACTTAATGCTATGCTAGCACTTTCAATGCAAGCTGGTTAGCTTGGTTACTACTTCTGAGCTTGTGCATTGTTAATGCATTGTTAACCAGCTAGCATTAGAATTTGCAAACAAGTTAACTTATCTTCCAATTTAAATGCTAGCTGAATAGATTGGTTGTCAATTCTAATGATAGCTGTTAGATTGGATTCCAATTTTATTGATTACAGGTTAGATTGTCAAATTTTAATGCTAGCTGATTTGCTTGGCTTGAAAATAGTGTGCTAGTTGGTTAGATAGGCCTTTATTTCTAATACTAGGTGATTAGCTTGGCTTTATTTTAATGCTAGCTTGTTAGCTTGTCAAATTTGGTTAGATGGTTAATTTGACTTCCAATTCTAATGCTAGTTTGTTGCTCAATACTATTGCTAGTTAGTTAGCTTGGCAATTCTAATGCTAACTGGTTAGCTTAAATTACATTTGTAATGCTGGTTACATTAGCTTTTGGTTCTTATGCTAGCAGTTAGCCTGGCTGTCAGTTCCAATGCTAGCCGGGTGGTTTGGCCTTCAATTCTAATGCTAGCTGACTACATTAGCTTTTATTTCTAATGCTAGCGGTTAGCATGGCTTTCAGTTCTAAGGCTAGCTGGTTAGCATGGCTTTCAGTTCTAATGCTTTTTGCCTTTCAACTGTAGTGCTAGCTGGATACATTAGCTTTCATTTTTATTATTGCTAGCAGTTAGCTTGGCTTTCAATTCTAATGCTAGCTGACTACATTAGATTTCTGATTAGTTTGGCTTTCTACCAGTGGTTATCCTGTCAAATTCTAATTATAACTTCTAGCTAACCAGTAAACATTAGAATTAACAGTCAATTTACTTGCTAGATGTTGTGTGGACTGCTACAGAATGACATTTTCTAAACACTTTGTATAACCATAAATAAATACCTATAGAAAATGTAACAAAATCTTGGAACATGATATATTTTTTGTTACTTATTACAATAATTTCATTCAAAAATAAATGAATTTAATCAATATGATTAATTATTTTTATATTAGAAACTCAATAGAGCATGTAATTTTACCAGTGATGCTATCCCATGATTTCTGGCATGTCAGAGTATATCTTGCTAATGAGTCTAGAGCAGATTGGTGGTGCATTCTTGTTAAGCACAAGTGTTTCAGACTGGCCTTTATTCTGAGTACATTTTCCTCCTGAATATCACTGGATCTTCTAAATTACAAGTCTACAAAAAAAAACTCTGAGAGACCTGCTCCCTGCTGGAAAGACTAACATACAGCAAGTGTAAATTTATCTCTCCCATTCAAGAGCTGCTGGTTTTGCTGTTACTGTAGAGCTGTATGCAAATGTTTAGATACATTGGTCATACATTGTCATGGTAGATTTGCTTTATTTTACAGTCCAGATGGTATATTGAAGTATAACTTTTAGATGTTATATTAAAGAGGAATAAGTGTGTTTTAAACTTGCTTATCCTGGAAAGTAAGTAATATAATACAGGAAATTGACAAATCCTGCACCTAACAGCTGGGGTTATGCATAGGGCTCAGCCAGGATCTACTACTCACTCAACTAACAACAATAGCCAAAACCACCACAATCTGATACTGGCTCGACAAGGATCCAGAAGCACAGCCTAACACTATGTTCATGGTCCATTGCCTCAACTGCCAAGTAACAGACCTACCGAAAAATAACCTATGAACAAACAGAATCCCTCCTTAATCTAAGCTCACTTCCTTAACCTATGGCAACAACACACTTACCACAGCACCCTACGTAAGCACAATCACACACAATAAATAACATTATAAGTTGCGTGAGCAGAGCACAGCAACCACTACCATCTGATACTGGCTCGACAAGAATCCAGAAGCATAGCGAACTATGTTCATGGTCCGTGCCTCAACTGCCAAGTACTCAGACGTCTGCAAAGACTCAAGAGACAAATTACTACAAGAACAGTAAGACCACACCAATCCCCTTCATACAAACTCTAACACAAACTTCAGTGCAAGCTCTTCTCAGGGGTCATCAGGCAGGCACCTTCCTTCGTCAGTGTTTCGCTGAATTAGGCCCACGACACCTCCAGAAAGCTCAACAGTGAAGTCTGGCCAAAAAATAATGATGGTACCTAACTATACTTTATTGAATGCTACAAAAGTTTTACATACCAGCAAAGAGGACATCATCAATTTATTTGGTGTTTTTACAAATTTATATTAATGACAATATAATGTGAGTACCAATATTTATTCTTGAACACTTTACTACAGTAAAATTTTCTCTCTGTTTAGTAGGGCTGCAGCTATCGATTATTTTAGTAATTGAGTACTCTACTGAAGAATCGATTCGATTAATCAAGTAATCGGATAAAACATAAAATAACAGTTTTCATAAAATAACAAATTTTACTTAATAATGAATGACCAATAGGTTACTTTTTTTTTTATTCACAACATACATTTTTCATGTTGCAAACACAAACTGAAATAAATAAAACACAAAATAGACATAAATACCACAAGTAATATTTTAATAATTCATGATTTAATAAATTAAGTTAAATTATTTCAACTTAGGATCTCTTGTAAGTATTAAATTTAGGGCATTAATCAATAATAAAGGCATAAACATTGGTTTTATGTTGTGCATCTTAGCTAAATGACAATACCAGCTAACTTTAACATATATTTATTTATAAACTCCACAGCGCAGTGTTTACTGTTTACATAAAGCCTGTATTAAGTCTAGAACTTGTCTCCGTTGTAATAAACTAATCACACGCACATTAGAGAGTAATTTTTTAATACTCAGCGCTCCACAGCGATGTCGTTATGTTATTAAGGTACAGTAATGTTAATCTCATTGATTTGTTATAAGTTAAATTTACCTGATCACCGCTCTAAAAATCTCCGCCTCCTCCACTTCCTGCTTCCTGTGCGTGTGTGACGTAACGCTAAGCATGTTTTTTCACATTAAAATCCACGCTAAATTCCGTGCTCTGCATTTTAATATTTAGTAAACGATTACTCGAGGCACAAAAAATTATTTGATAAATTTTTTAAATCGAGTAACTCAAATTGTTCGAGTAATCATTTCACCCCTACTGTTTAGTAATGGTCGGTTGCTAAAAGTGTCCTGTATTTTTTTCCCACTGCTTAGCACTGAGCACTGGATGACAATGAGGCCCTAAATTCCACACTAATCTTCCTATACAGGCTTGAGGACACATTAATTACACTGACACTTCGTTTGGCAAAAAATAATCAAACAAACAAAGGTGGTGTGTGGAATAATCTCCTAACAATGCCTGTGTACTGCAGAAATTCGGAGTGTTCTTCTGCGAGGGATTAAGATACACACTGGCCATAATCTGTCCAGCAGAGTGGCGCTTAATTACAAAACTAATCCCTTAATCAGATTAAGTGTGACTCTCATGTCTACCAGTTTGACTGGGAAAGGACCTCAGAATTCATCTTGGTCGTCATCCTGAGACTCTGTAACCCTGACTCCAGGAACAGTAAGGGAACAGAGGCCAGCTTGATTTAGGGCATGCCAGTGTGTGTTTTTTGTATCACAAGGGCTTAAAAAATACGCCTTGACTGCCACGAAATGCGCAGAAGGCGTGTACTAATTCTCTTTAAATAATAATGGGGGTGTTTTGGGCGTAGCATGAAATAAACCAATCAGTGTGCCAGTTGTCATTCCTTTTTAAAAGGCAGGTGCTCCCTGCGCTCTGACTTTGGCTTGTTGGGATCTTAAAAGTGCAGTGCTTTACATGTCTCTAGCGCGCTCACGCTGTGAAGGTACGCCAGCAGTTCATTTAAGGGATCAGTAGTGTTTTTTTATTCTTAATTCAGTTTATTGTTCATATAAAAGCTGCATTTTGCGTCCGTGTTTGTGCACCTGCGTGGCTAAGATAGAACTGGGCCTCTGACTGTTGTCAGATATTTGCACTACTGTTTTATACAGGTTCTGTTTATACTTGTACTGTCCTTAATCACCCTTAATCACTATTGCACTATTGTCTTCTGTCTTAAGTATGTCTATTCGTGTATTGTACATATAGTGTCTCCCATTCTTTATGTTATATATCTTATTTTCACCCCCCCATCACTATTGCACTATTGTCTTCTGTCTTACATATGTCTATTTGTGTCCTTGTTTTATTGTACATAAAGTGTCTCACATTCTTTTATATTATATATCTATTTTCTGTACTTGCTGTAATTTTTTGTGAAGGAGAGTAACGTAATTGCAACTCTCTGTATGTCCTGTACATATGCAGTATTAACAATAAAACTACTTGCCTCGACTTGCTGGGCGACTTTTTTTTACAATTAATTTGGTTGATCCAAAAACAGTTTTAATGCCATTTTCAAAATGGAGTAATCGCGATTTTACATGCTGTGACATGCAAGATAGCAATACACCAGAAATGACCTGAACACACCTCACTTCTAGACCACCACACCCATCAGTGTAGATATATTTATTATTATCAATGCTATTTAAACTATGCAGGTGCACGGCGTGAAAATAGACTGTTGCCAAGTTGCACCTTGTGCAGGGTGTAAATTAGAGCCTTTTGAATTTTTTTTTTAATAACCAAAAAAAGAACATTTTACTTTACTTTTAAGCTCTCTGTGATGGAAACACACCTGGTTTTCCTGTCTGTCTGTGCTGCCGTTGGAGGGATGTGTCTTTGTGCGGAGCCCCCACAGGAAGTGCCTGATATAAAGAAGTTGCCTGTAGATACTGTCTTCCACACTGTCACTCTCCAGGTCCACCTTAAATCCGGCGCTGGGCAACACAATAGGAGGGTGGTTCTCAAAGCTTTCCAACAAGTCCACTGCAAATAACCCACAGTGACATACAGTACCAGTCAAAAGTTTGGACACAACTTCTCATTCAGTCTTTTTATTTTTTTTCCTACATTGTAAATAAATACAGTCATCCAGAATATAAAGCAACACATAAGGATAGTAGTGACTTTGTGAAGCTCTGTGAAGCATTTAGATGCTCTTATCTCGGATGATATTAACATGTAATTTCTGAGGCTCGTATCTCTGATGAACTTATCCTGTGCAACAGAGGTTTTCTTGGTCTTCCTTGACTGGGGTGGTCCTGATGAGAGCCAGTTTCATCATAATGTTTTTGAGTGTCTTTGAGACTGCACTTGAGGATACTTTCAAAGTTCTTGAGTGCCAAGTATCCTTGGGATTTGAGGGATTTAGGGCCCTCTCTAGTGAGACGGGTAATTGCACCAAGCATGCGGAAGAATCATTGTGAACTGGGCGAGTTGTAATGTGGTCTCCTTTCAGAAACTCCTTTGTTTCTTTGGTTTTACTATGAGTAAATGAGCTCCTGAGCTCTGAGTTTCCTCTTCTGAAGTCTCCATTGCTCCACCAGCCGCTCGTAAAACCCGTTTAGTAAAACTGAGCCGGATCATCTTTTAGAGGCTGTACGTGTGACGTGAGTACGTAAAGACGCGGGACGTGGCCAGAAGAAGAACTCCCATGAAAAGCGACCCGAGACCCCAGTTTTTAGAATGAATATATTAGGCTTAGCAGTGATGGTCGTTCCAGCACACTGATACCACTAAACACAATATTTTATCCACATTCTTCTCCACTCAGAAATGCTTCTGCTTTCAGTTTAGAAACTAAATAATACAGACTGTCACTTTAAAGTATTTTTCTACACTTAGTTTGGATGACTTTAGCAAACACTAACACTATTGATCTGTGTTCTCTTACAGGTCAAATAAATCAGTAATTATCAATAATAAACATTACATTAGTCTGCATAACAATTTTAATATGTCACTTAAATCCATTCCTTCATTTACTTATTCATTCATCATTTTCATTAATTTATTCACACATTCACAAACCTGTTCTGTAGATATAGGCCTCATCTTCACTGCTTGGTTGCCAGATTGGGAGATGACCCACCTCAGCTATGAGCTGGTACTGTGTGAGAATTCTGTGTAGTTGGACTGGTTTCAGAGTGGGGTGCTCTGAACACAGCACTTTCCAACTCATCTACACACACACACACACACACACACACACACAGGTTTAAAATACAATGAAATACAGCAGTATATTCCAACAATTCTCAAACATGTACACATCTATATGTTAATATGTAAAAGCACATTCTGACCTGCTCCATTCTATTTGATGTTTTTTTTATATATAATTTTATTTCTAATTTTTCCCATTTTCTCCCCAATTTACATAGCCAATTACCCAACCCACTCATTAGGACTTCCCCTATCACTAGTAATGCCCCAACACACCAGGAGGGTGAAGACTAGCTCATGCTTCCTCCGATACATGTTCAGTCAGACTCCGCCTTTTTTTTGAGCTGCTGCTGATGCAGCATTGCCGAGCAGCCAGCGCGCTTGGAGGAAAGCGCAGCGGCTCGGTTCCGATACACAAGCTCACAGACGCCCCGTGTTGCAGACATCACCCTAGGAGTGATGTGGGGAGAGAGCGCCATCTGCCTACCCAGAGGGACCAGGGCCAATTGTGCTCCCTCTGAGCACCGGCAGCTTGATGACTTGAAAACTTCATATTTTTAAAAAAGATGTAACATGTCCTTAACAGTACAAGCTTGTATATACAGATGAAACAGTGCTGAAATTATGGAGGCACTGTAGCCAATAGTTCAAGCAAAATACAACCACTGCCTTATAGATGTGACAAAGAAGAAATTATGGCAGAAAAAAACTTTTTCATAGTGTTTACAGAAGTTTACACTAGTGCCTCTTTCATTGTTTATGTATGAAGTACATTATTACAACTTCCTCCACCATTACTTCATCATTTTATTGATGGCAGAAACCTTTGACCCCTAGGACAGGGGTTCTTAACCTGGAGGTCACACCAAAGGCAGGTCTTGGCACACCTCCTGAAGTGGTTGCAGGAGTGATGCTATACTGTGTTTAAAATGTTCAAACGATGATCAACCACAACCTATAAGCATAATATATCTATACCATATAATATCTTTACTTCACTTAATTTTAGATCATTATATTTATCCCTTCATGATGGTCTATAGTGCTTAAAGAACTAGACCTGCTTTGGCTGTACTTTTATCATGCTTTTCTACAGCCACTGGTCTGAATCAAACCAAAAGCAAGTAGAGAGTGATCTGACCTGTGAGAGCTGTTGTACGGGTGTGGCGAGGATGGTGACTGCGCTGCACAGCTTCGCAAAAAACTTCTGGGCCAGCTGAGCCCGGCCTGCACCTTTCGCCCAGTCCAGAAGCATCCGCACACATGCCTGTATCTGCAGCACTCGAGAACGCTGGAACCAGCCTCTCGCAGGACCTGCAAACACATATATGATCAGAGCAAAGATAGATTAATACAGGTGCATTAAAAAAATAGAATATCATTGAAAAGATTTATTTTTTTTATTATCATTGAAAACTTTATTTCAGTAATTCAGTTCATAATGTGAAACTCATATATCAGATAGATGTATTACACACAGAGTGATCTATTTAAGTGTTTATCTCTTTTATTGTTAATGACTTACAGCCAATGAAAACCCACAAATCAGTGTCTCAGAAAATTCGAATATTATATAAGACCAATTGGTACTTTTGGCAGTGTGGGCAGTGTGCCAAATCCTGCTGGAAAATTAAATCTGCATCTCTGTAGAAGTTGTGAGCAGAGGGAGTCATCAAGTGCTGTAAGATTTTCTGGGAAAACACTGTACTGACTAGGGCTCAGTGGGATGGATGCCATGCAGAAACTGTTGTTTGTAAGATTTTGTGGGAAAACATTGCACTGACTTTAGACTTGATAATAAAACACAGTGGATCAACACCAGCAGATGACATGTCTCTCCAAACTGATTGGTGGAAACTTCACACTAGAGCTCAAGCAGCTTGGACTGTGTGTCTCTTCACTCTTCCTCCAGACTCTGCTCCCTTGATTGCCAAATGAAATGTAAAATTTACTGATGATCAGTGATGGTTTGGAGAGACATGTCATCTGCTGCTGTTGGTCCACTGTGATATATCAAGTCTAAAGTGCAGTGTTTTCCCACAAAATCTTACAAACAACAGTCTCTGCATGGCATCCATCCCACTGAGCCCTAGTTAATTTATGCAGCTATTAATTCTAATGTGAAAACTTTTAAAAATTATGATTTCCACATGGAGCTATTGTAAGGACTCTGAAATCGATGCTAGTTATTTTATTAGTGAATAAGTTATGAGAGTCAAACGAAGTGGGAATGAAGCGTGGACTTAACAGGTTAAGCAAACACAAACAATAGTGATGATATGAACATACCCATGATAACCTTTTTTTATCATGTGCTTTGCTAGTATTGACCCACACCCTTGACTGGACAGAGAAGAAGAAGAGAGAGGGGGGGGGCGGGGGGAGCGATCTCAAGAGTATTTGGGGTGGAGTTCCGGGCAGCTTCGCTGGGAAAGCGTGAAGCAAAAGCCCCCACCACGACCCCCCTCCCACCCACCCCCCCCCCCCCGCAAAGAGAAACAGGTAGAGAAAGGTAGACAATAAAAGAAGGAGGAAGATGGGGAGGAGGTGGGTGTGAGGTTGTTCAACACGCAGGTAGAGAGGAAGTGATGTTTTATATAGGGAGGAGAGTGGGAGGAGTGAGGGCGTAAATCAATCTCCCCAAAACTAAGTTATATACCTAACTCCACTTTGTTGGCTGAGCAGCAACAGAGCCACCCATGCAGTTGTAACAAAAACCCTGGGCTGGATTTTTAATTTTTGGGCCTTTGTTTACGCAATATAGCTAGCTAGCTAAGTAACTAGTGTAAACAGAACTGTTCTAAACATACACACCTACCTTTCTCAGTTGTAAGCTCTGAATTACTGGGCAAAGCATATAATACTGATGTGTTATTTGCACAAATAACACAGGAACGAACTGCCATGCTGTTCCTAGTGCTGTTAACTCCTTTCTGACGAGACATGTCACTGCCCGGCTTTAGCTCTGCCTGTGGGCGGTCACAAGCCGAGGTGGGCGAGGCCATGAATACTAATTCTCGGGTTGACGTAGACACAAGTGCTTTTCCTAATTTTTCTGAATATTTTCTTTTACTAGCTACTGCAAACAATGGAGGTTGAGGAAGAGTTTCATGTGCAGCATCATATACAACTTAGAGAGACCTAAAGTATTTCACAAAGAAAAAAGAAAACGTGGATTTCAGCAGAAGAAGACCTTTAAGTAGAATTTCTTGAGAATGTCTCATATAATATGCTTTGTAATTTTATATAGGAACATCAATTATCAAAAAGTTCTGCAAAATTTAATGTCTAGGGCTCTAAAAAATTAACTGGCAAGATGCTGTAAAACATGCATTGGATCGGGAGCATCAACAGTAGTAACCACAAATGTAGGGCATGATAAAAATATTTGTGACTGATCGAAAAAATAATAGATTAGTTGACTACAGCCCTATCGGACATATGATTTTAGCATTAATGCCTATTGTGAGTCAAAGGAAGCATTGACCCTCCTAGTGCTGGTATCAATATGATGTTAGTAGGTGAGCATTAAGGTTAAAGATTAAAATTATATGTTTGAACTGACAGCACATTGTGTTTCTTAAAACCAAATGAACTGGTGCTAGTGTAAGTATATATATGAAGCGTGTCTGTGTGTGTGTGTGTGTGTGTGTGTGTGAGTGAGTGTGTGTAAGCACTGCTCTGATCCTCTCTGTCTGTTATGACACACAAAGAGGATTATGGTCGTCTGGAGAAATAATCACCGCCTGACAGTGTCCTCTCTCCACAGACACACTCGCGAGTGCACATACACACTAAACATATGTCACCGGCTGGCCTTTAAAAAAGGAAATTAGTGATGTAATTCTGCAGCGTGAGCTTTAGCTCATTCAGTGAGCTGATGAATAATTAAGAGACCAACTAAACGCACTGTATTATTCTACAACAGCTTAGACTCTACAGTGGTGCTTGAAAGTTTGTGAACCCTTTAGAATTTTCTATATTTTGGGTGAAAATAGATGTTTTTAATCATAAGGATGACAATCAGATGTGAGTGGATGGAGCCTGTTTTATTTAAAGAACAGGGATCTAGTCTGCTCTTCACAACACATGTTTATGGAAGTGTATCATGGCACAAACAAAGCAGATTTCTGAGGACCTGTGAACAAATGGAGGAAAATCAAGACCATTGTTATCTTATCCCATCTGTGAAACATGGTGATGGTAGTATCATGGTTTGGGGCTTTTTTGCTGCATATGGGCCAGGACGGCTTAACTTCATTGATGGAAGAAAGAATTCTGAATTATGTCACAGAATTCTAAAGGAAAATATGAGGATATCTGTCCATGAACTGAATCCTAAGAGAAGGTGGGTCATGCAGCAAAACAATGACCCTAATCACACAAGATGTTCTACTATAGAATGTTTTATTAAGAATTAAGTTTGGAATGGCCAAGTCAAATTTCTGACCCAATTTCTAATCCAATTGAAAAACAATCCAGTATAGAAGAAAAATGCAAAAAATCAAGATGCATCGATAATCGTTTTATAAATCGCATCACAGACCTCTGTATCATAATCAAATTGCATTGTAAGGTGCCTAGAGATTCCCACTCCAAATGCAAAAGTTTCTTTTGTTGTAACGTTCTTAAAAAGTAAGTAAATTAGATATAGATAACGATTATAGATAGTTAACATTGGCTACTCTCCTTTTTCTGTACAGCTTGTATAATTTAGCCAGTGTGTGAAATGGTAGTAAACTGAAAACAAGAAATTGACCTTAAAGGAGAACTCTGTTGTAAAATGGCCTTTAATAATTCGCTTTTTTATCCACCCTTATCCAGGCTCAAAGCAGCTAAACACCTCCTTGCTAGAATCCGGAGAGCCCTGACATTTAAAACAAGGCATTAATAACTTAAAAAGTGCAAAGAAAATTAGTTTTTAAAAGCAAAATTATACCCCATGTCACCCAGTCTGAAGGGTGTTTGGACAAACTGTTAAAATTTCTGGATCTCGGAGCACTGTGGGAGAACGGAGGTGTGCTATTTATCATCTTGTTTTACTACACCAAAACTTCCATTTTACAGCCTAAAATATCTTCTGTTCCACTGTTGGAAAAAACAGAAAGATGACTTATATACAGTATAACATGAATTAATTATTGTTTAGTACAAATTATTTGAAGTGATTCTCACTTATTCTGACAGTTTTTGCTACTTTTGGCCAAATGTTTTAGGTTGCCAAATATTCCAAGCAGCCTACTTTCTCCTTTATGTTAGCAGCCTTGTTTTAATCAACAAACATTTGCAGGGTATGTGGCACTAGATGGCAGGCTGAAGCATCCTGCAGCTCATCACTCTCCTTTATGTCCCAAGTCTTTCACTTTCTCATTCAGTTCCCGTCCGTCTCTTCCTCTGTCGTCGCTCTACCTGCCCTCACGCCCTCATTCTCACTCTCCCGCTGTCTCTCTGTCACTGTCTTACTGTTGCCATGGAAGCAGCTGCTGTCCACATGCTTAATGAAGACGTATGACAGCGCAGGCATGGCCTGGCAAGCGTGAGTGAGAGTGGATATGAAGGGCATGGTTTGAAAGGCACAGGAAAAGCACAGGATATATGAACAGTACCAATAGAGCCTATTTACTCCCCCCCACAGAAAGATAATGAGATTTCTCCACATTCCATTTATACACCTGGTGACATGAACAGGTCCGTGTTGGTGGGGCAGAAATCGAATTTGCACCAGTGCTGCTCTTGCTGTTACAAGTAAATATGAGGGGAAAAAACTTCTGGAATCTTCTACGGTGATCCTGGATGATGCACTAAAGAGAAAACGGAGATGTACCTAACTCCAGATTAGAGAAACAAAATACTTACCGTATTTTTCGCTTAAAATCCTTTCATTTTCCCCAAAACCGTCAGTGTGTCTTATGTATAAATTTTACAACACAGGTTGTAAGGAGTAAAGCAACTCCGCTAAAGTGAAGTTTCAGTTTAGTTCTCCATTACTAAGGCTGGAGCAGCATTAACATTAGCCGCCAGTGATGGTAGTAACGGCGTTGAAATAAACGGCATTACTAACTGCAATACTTTTTCAGTAACGAGTAATGTAACTAATTACTCTGACTGTAACTATAACGCCGTTACCATTTCCCACACCCTGTTACTGTAAGATACTTTAGCAGCTCAATGGGTGGGTGGGGGGGGTAACGCAATAGTAACGCAATAGTTACTTTTACTGGTAACTAGTTACTTTCATAGTGGAGTAACTCAGTAACTCAGTTACTTTTTTGGAGAAGTAACTAGTAACTATAACTAATTACTTTTTCAAAGTAATGTGCCCAACACTGTTAGCCGCTAACCACGCTAAGCGCTAGTTCTTTTGCAGACTCTAGATGCGTAAAGCTGGTAGAGAAAAACCTGGAAAAAATGCGGCTGTAATTGCAGGGAAAGTTTTAAAAATCATGTATCATTTTAATTTCACTTTACAATTATGCGCTACTTTGTGTCACTCTTAAATCTCACTCTTTATTATTATTATTATTATTCAATTTTGTCTGGACTCAAACTGGATATGGAGTATCACACAAAGAAAATTTTTACAAGTGTAATACCATGCTTTGTAAATGAGGTTAATAAACAAAGTGGTTAAGCTCTCAGGAAATGTATCATGGATAACATGGCAAAACACAGCAAAAACACAACATACTAAGAGTACTATAAAACACAGACAAACCTTTATCGATGAAAAGGTTGAAGAGGGAGGCGTTGGTGAAGAAGAACAGGTAGGCGAACATCTGACTCTGGATCTCGGCGTGAACCTGGTACTGTTGTAGAAGATCCGCCGTGGTCTGCAACACGCTCACCACCCTCCTCACCGCCTCTGGCATCACACACACGGTGCAGACACACACACCTGCTGCCCGGCGGCACGGCTCTGACGACGCATCTCCTCCGAATGGGTTGCAGTCCAGCAAAGCTGGGAGCACCACATACAAGGACTGGAGAGAAAGTAAAAGATGATGTTAAATATGCATATATTTAATATTCATGCTAGGGATGCACAGTGATATCGGAATTTTCTTTGTATTGGCTGAAAATTGCTTTTCACTGATTTAGATCATATTTCACACTGATATTTGCTGATTTATTTTTTCTGTGCCAGTAGCTATATTCTGTGAAGTAGCTATATTTATTGGTTTTAAAGTTATAAAGTTATACCATTGTGTCTAGCCTCTCTGAAAGTATTAATATGTACATCAGCATCAGCATTGGCTAATATTTACATGCATCAACATCAGATATATAGTCGCTAATGCTAATGCTCCAGCCTTAGTGATGGAGGAATTCAGGAATCTAAGCTTACTGTAAATAAGCTCTTATTCACCCAAATAAACAGTTCTTAGGAGAAAAATCTATATTAGATTTATATTCAGCGCTCATTTAACTTTAAAAAAAAAGTATTTTTTAATACAGTTTTGTTTATTTAGCTTAGCTTTACTTAACTTAGTTAGCTATACCCCCCCCCCACCACCACCCAGCAGCGCGACCCACTGAATTAGAAGTTTCTTATAGTGTCTCTTAAAATGCACCTTATAATCCAGTGCGCCTTATGAATGAAAATAGACCGAAAATAATTATTATTAATTAAAGATTAAGGTTATTAATATTTAGAAGACTTTTCTGTGAACTTCGTCCACTGTATGGATTTTATCAGTTGCACTAACAGCTCACCTGATTCACCACAATAAACAACTGATTAGATGAGCTAGCTGTTTAATAGAATCTGAAAAAAAGGCCTTCTCCAGTAGAGCTGCAAATGATCAACCATGGCCTGACCAGATATTCTCAGGCACTCTGAATTTCTATTATCTCAGGTCACAAAATATTCTTGCGAGTAAGCCGGTGTTTCATTCCTTCTGGCACAGATAATTAGCTTTCAGAACACTGTGTCTGTATAGGCTTTGAAAGAGACACAGTATACTAGAGAAATGCAACCTATAAAAGTTTCATTAGAACTTTAAGATGTATAAATAGCCTAGCTTACTGCAAATTCTTTCTGAACAGTCATATTGAAACTCATTTCTGGAAGCTTTTAAGATTGTGGTTTATACTGACCCCAGTTGTGCTGGAAGCGCTAATGGCTTAATGTTTTAGGGAAGAGCTGAAAAGATGCATGTGATGGGTTTGATGATTCACGATATCTTGAAGATGAATAAAAGTACTTTTAAAACATGCATTTTGGTGCAGTGTCTGTATAGAATGAATTCCTAAATCCTTCCAGGAACACTGGTTTTAGTTATATCACACACATACAGCTCATTCAGGGCATTCATGTACCTTAGTGATGTAATAGACACATTGTTGAAAAGTGTACATAATCACTTCCTCCAGAATGGTCATGGCTTCTTCATTGGCTGATATCGTAGCAGAGAGGAGTGATTCTTTAGATCCAGCTAAAAAAAACAGGAATGAACAATACAAATTAAAAATTGGTAAGTGACAGCAAAGTAGCAAAGTAGGGTGCTTTGGATGTGAATGATAAACCAATTTTCCAATAATGTAAGTGCTAATTTTACTAGAGTTTTAGTGGATCAATTGGAAAAACTTTTGCTCATAAGAATAGTAATGGTGTCATTTGTTTTATAAAATGTTTGTCTGATTTACAGCATTACATGTTATAAATTCAACCCAAAACAGCTTAATGAGCAAAACAAAGACATACTAGATGATGTTGAGAAAATGTTTGGATACAGTGCTGTGAAAAATTGTTTGCCCCCTACAGATTTTTCCAAGTTAACAAACATATTTTCATATCAAACAAATATAACCTGAGTAAATACAAAAATCTTTTGTTTTTTATTAAAACTTTATCAATTTTATAAACTTTATCAAAAACTTTATAATTTATCAAGGTAAAAAAAAATCCCAACCAATCTAGCCCTATGTGAAAAAGAATTTGCCCTCTAAACTTTTTAACTTTTAACAGCAACAACTGCAATCAAGCTTTACTGATAACTGGTAACGAGTCTTTCACATCTCTGTGGAGGAATTTAGTTCCACTCTTCTTTACAGAATTGTTTTAAATCAGACACATTGGATGATGTTTAAGCATGAACTTCCTGTTTAAGATTATCCACAGCATCTCATTTAGACTTTGACTAGACCATCCCTAATTTATTATTATATTTTTTTTAGCAATTCTGAGGTGGAATTGCTGGTGTGCTTCGGATCATTGTCCTGCTGCAGAACCCAAGTATCCAGCAGAATTCCTGGTTCCACCAATTACAGCAATTTATCCTAGTCCTAAAGCAGCAAAGCAGCCCCAGACCATCACACTACCACCACCATGTTTTATATTCAGTATGATGTTCTTTTTCTGAAATTATGTGTTAGTTTTACACCACTGTTTTATTTCAGTGTTTTTAGCTTTGGAACTAGCCATGGCGTTTCTATTTAAGTGATTTCTTGATTCTACAGTTATGGTGCTGTCTCCGCTTAGTTTATTGTTGGCTTTTAGCCTTTTCAGACATTCCACTGCCAGATAACTGCACTGATATTTGCCTGCTCATCCTAGTGTTAGCTTTTAGACTTTTTTAGATGATCCAAAGGCTTTCCATTAGGGTTGTGCCGATGGACGATATCATCATTTATGACCCAACATCGCGATGGATGGTAACCATCGCGATGCCTCGCCCACTTTTTTGTTTTTCCAGAAACATGCCCTGACCTTCTTTAGGTCTCCTTCACCTAAAACTTTAGCAGGGATTGTAAGGAAAATGATCAAATCAGGTATATAACTTATATGAATTAGAGTCAGGGATGAAAAAAATACCCTACTGCTACAAATATGCCTACCTGGCATATTATTACATTATTTATTATTATTCTATTATTATTAGGAAATTATTATTTATATCTAGGTTATAGCTTGTCTTTGTTTTTTTCTACATGCCTGTATTAATTTTAAACATTTTATCTTATTCAGGCAAATAGAATAAGCCTGCTCGTTGTGTGTCGGGAAACTTGCTCATTGTCAGTCAGTGTTGGGCACCTTACTTTGAAAAAGTAATTAGTTATAGTTATTAGTTACTTCTCCAAAAAAGTAACTGAGTTACTAATGGAGTAACTCCACTATAAAAGTAACTAGTTACCAGTAAAAATAACTATTGCCTTACTTTTTGTTACTCGCCCCCTAAAAAATGTACAACAGAAAATAAATTATGTAATTTCTATTATTATTAGAAAAATAACAAACGAAAATAAACCCAAAATGTTGACAAAAATAAAA
Organism: Astyanax mexicanus; assembly: GCF_023375975.1. Classification (NCBI taxonomy): domain Eukaryota; kingdom Metazoa; phylum Chordata; class Actinopteri; order Characiformes; family Acestrorhamphidae; genus Astyanax; species Astyanax mexicanus. The sequence continues at coordinate 17,693,358 of NC_064428.1, read as the reverse complement.
TCTAACGAATTTCAAAACCTAGAAACGAAAAACGTTAAAATGGTATTAATATAACAGTTTAACAGCTGGATCAAACAGTTATAAGGATTTAGCGTCAGTCATAAGGAAAGCGCAAGCGGCATTGCGCAAAAAAAATAAATAAATAAAAATAAAAATGTAATAAATAAGGTCCTATCAAGTGTAAAATGTATGGTATTAAATGGTATTAAATTCACATATTTATTGATATTTAATCAAGAGAAATCAGGCTAAATGCGCCGCGCTGCACTCTCTCTCTCTCTCTCTCTCTCTCTCTCTCTCTTTCGCAGCCGGAGATGAATTCAGCGCGAGGCTACAAATAATATAACAACTCAGTTTAGTTAAATACATTAAGATGAATGAGGACCTGTAAATTTAATCAAATATTGTCAAATATAAAGGATAGGTTGAAGTTTTGGTGAGCCAACCCGCGATTGTCCATTGCGAGTCCATCGCAATGGACAATCATTGTCCATCGCGATGTTTCACTGTAAACATCATCATCTGCCAATTAAGGAGACATCGCCCAACCCTACTTTCCAGTGCCAGATAACTGCCATGGCACCTGTCTCGTCAGCCTAGTGTTAGCTTATAGCCTTTCCAGCTACTCCAGAGGCTTTCTACTGGTGGACGGCATCAGCGCTTGCTCCAGTTAGGCTAGCATGTTCATTCTAAGTCTCTTCAGCCATTCCAGAGGGTTTCCATGCTAAACAACAACACTACTGCTTGCTCCAATTGGGATAGGATTTATATTCATATCCTTTTATATTCTTTCAAAATAGCTGTTGCATTTAGCCTTAAAAAAATCTTTCTCCTTCATGTGCTGGGTGCCAGTTAAGATTGTACGCGTGAGTATAATGAGCTGAGACTGTTTGGAGCTGGAATTAGCCTGTTCTACAGCTCTGTTTTTCGTTTAACTGGGTTTGAGGTTCACAGTTGTACATCCTTGTACTGTACTCTCACACACAATTCAACTATTCCAAGGACAATACAATTTTTCAAGGACAATTTGGAGCCTTTCTTGTGTGTGTAAATGTGTGTGTACCTTTTGGGTCCATCATTTCGATGCTCTGCATGTACGCCGGAGATTTCTGCTGGATGAAGTAGAGGATCTCGATGGCATTTGACATCCAAAAGAAAATGAACTGAAGGTCTGGCACAAGGTCAGAGATGCTGAGCAGAGACAAGGAGGCTGGGTCCTGACTGCATTGGGAAAAACACACACACACACACACATTTATCATGAGCTGGAATAGCATGGGACGCAAAAACTACACCAGAAATGAGAAAAAATGGCACATAAATCAAACAAACAGTGAACTAAATTGACATATATGACTTTTTTTGACCCATGTACACACACATAGGCACACACACACACACAGCTACAAGGTGGAATCTGATACTCACTGCTGAGCTTGCTTCTGTGCCAATTCCTTTGTCTTCTCCTGCGACACATATGCACACACACACACACACACACACACATGCACTGCAATTAGTGTCATCAGAATGTGAATGCCCTTATGTGGAAGGTACAATCCACTTCAATATAGTCTGTCTTCCCTCCTCCCACAACTCGTTATTTCTCTCTATTCTCTCTCGTCCTCTTGGTTAATATTCAGACAAGGCCAGGTTGACCTTCTGTAATTGGATTTTAATAATTAATCAGTTAAGGGAGAGGTCTGAAGCGGTCATTAAACGCTTCAGCGTGGTGTCATATATACGCTTAGTCGGTGGGTGATCTCCAAATTACACACGCCTGCCCCTCCTCCTCGTCGGCCGTTCATGCCGACTCCGCAGAAAGGTAAATGTTAAGCTGAGTGTGAACAAAGACAAAGAGGTCATGTAAGGTGTCTCTCTGACCTTCACAGAGGAGATTCAGCCCCCTGCTCTTTATTGAAATGAGTCTTTAATCCTGTTGATTTTTTTCCTCAATTCTTGCTTAACACACCTGGGTCCAGGTTAGGGCTGTGCGATAAATCATGTTTCATACTTTTTTTCTCATAAAAACATTTTGCAAACACACATAAACACACAGAGTTGGGGTAACTCAGTTAATAATAATAAATTGCAATAGCCAAGTAGAGCAACAGAGTGAGTTCTTCCCACTGCAGACTGTGCTCAACATTAGGTAAATAAGCTGGAGGCAGAGTGATGCAGAGGTCCACATGGAACAGACACACCAAACTCTTTTCCACAACCAAGCTGAACAAAAAAACAAAGCTTTATCTAATTTGGATTAGGGCTGCATGATATCAGAAAAAAATCTACATTGCAAATGTTATTTTTCGGCAATATACATAGCGCAATATTAAACAATGCAAGGCGTATTATGCCCATGACATTACCAGCCCCACCCCCACCTGCGTACTGTCTCACGTCCTGACCAATCAAGAGCTGAGTCAGCGACAAGCACTCAAAACCCGAGAAAAAAACAGCAAAACAACAGTAATCGGCCCTTTAATCAGGCATTTAAATGTCTTTTTAAATGGTAAATAAAAGCGTTTTTCCGGAATTAAAAGCTTGAATTCAACTCTAACTGGAAATATCTGCGCTGCAAAACTGTGCTGGACTGACGTGCACAGCTTTCCACACGTGCTCACGTTTACAAGCACGTAACCAACCATGTGGATGGAGACCATGCGGTTACCTCGTTTTTACTTCTGCCCAATGCACCACCCCCCCACCCCTTCGCACTTCTCAGGCAGCAGCAGCAGCCTGTCACTCACACAGACACAGAGACAGCGCTGTGTATCTACTTCTTTTGTCAAGGACTAAAACGTTGCAACATGACATGTTTTAATTAAATGGCCTTAAGTGACATTGCACATCCTGCTATGTGACTATTGCTCCCATTGCGATGACCATGCTTAAACAATATGTCGTGCAGCCCTAATATGTAGGCAAACAATGGACATTGTATATAACACTACACATGTGCTGTATCCTGAGTAGCAGATTATGAACTTAGGAAGGAGATACAGGGTCCCTTTGTGTAGGTACAATAGGTACAAACATTCCTTTGAACCTTCGTTGGTTAAGATGATAAATGACAATGTTGTTTGGGTCTGTGTAAAAGTATAAAAATGTAATGCACTGCAAAGTAATGCTATGTTGGCCATGTGTTGTTTTTTGTGTGTATTGTGCACCATGCAAAATTTCTCCTTTGGGAGACAAATAAAATAACTTTGACCTTCGACTTTGACTTGGTCCGACAGCTGCATTCTGGTGTTGTGAGGAATTATAACTAAAGAATAAACTGAACAAGAGCCATCATCCACATCGTCTAGCACCAACCTGTGTAGAGTTGGCTATACTAGGGCTGCAGGATACATCATTTAAGCATGGTCATTGCGATGTGCGCATGTGGAATAGGGATTTAAGGCGGTATGGCGGAGTAAACACGAGGTAACTGCATGGCCTCAATCCACATGGTTGGACACGTGCTTGTGAACCCACATGTTGAAAGCTGTGCAGTATTTTAATTCTTGACAAAAGAAGTAGATACACAGCGCTGTCTCTGTGTCTGTGTGAGTGACAGGCTGCTACTGCTGCCTGAGAAGTGCGAAGGGGTGGGGGGGTGGTGCAGTGGGCAGAAGTAAAAACGAGGTAACTGCATGGCCTCCATCCACATGGTTGGGCACGTGCTTGTGAACCCACATGTTGAAAGCTGTGCAACTCAGTCCAGCACAGTTTTGCAGCGCAGATATTTCCAGTTTTTCTGAATTCATGCTTTTAATTCTAGAAAAACGCTCTTATTACCTTATAAAAAGCTATTTAAATGCTTGATTAAAATGCAGATTACTGTTTGTTTTCCTGAGGTTTTGAGTGCTCAGCGCTGGCTCAGCTCCTAGGGTCACAGGTGCCACTAGTGATGGGGATGCACAAAGGCGTGGGACAGTTGGATAGGCAAATTTGGAGAAAATGGGAAAAATCAGATATATATATATATATAAAGAACATTTGCAATGTAAAAATTTTCCATATCGTGCAGCCCATAGGCTATATGAGGATCATGTGACTGCAATGGAGGACAATCCATAAGTCACTGAGCCATGACATTTTGACAGTTTGAAGGCCTGAAAAAACTTCCAATTTTATATTTTGTTTTTATTTAATTTAGCATTTAATTTTGGCTAAATTAAGAACTTAAGGCACCAACAGTTTTTTACTAAGCTGCCTTTCTTGTAGAATTGTGCTTCAAATAGGGAACTTTCTGTCGAACAGATTGATAGTTCATCATTTTTCAAGTAAAAAAAAAAAGTGGTGTTAAATGCAATGCAGTCAAAAAACTTTTGTGCTGATGCATCCACTGCAAAAAGTTAGTGTAGAGCCCTGCAATTGGAAATCCAATATAAAAGGTTGTATATTCCTAAGACTAGGCTTAATCCCTGTTTAGGAAACTCCCCCTTGATCCCTTTATAGTTACACTATAAATATTAATGGGGCACTCACCCAGGCGATGGTCTGAATCCTCTTGGCGATTTTCAGCAGCAGTTTCCCGAAGCTGCCAGGTGGGAACGTGTTAGCGGAGTGCTTGATGCAGAGGCAGAGCAGGTAGGCCGGTGTGAGCTTGTGGTCGTCTCCGCTTGGCTCAATCAGTGTGAGCACCCGGTTCACTAGTGCGTCCTCGTGAGCCCGCTCGAACTCTAGCGCCAGCTTACGTTTTTGCGAGTTACGCAGTGGAGTCCTGGAGCCACGCATTGATGACCCAACAGGTTCCCGCAGAATGCTCCCACACATCCGACACACCTCTCCTTTTTCAGCCCCGCCCCCTGATTCGCTGTCATAGAGTCTTGCGAGTGCGCGCAGTCTGGTGAGGGACTGGGCAGGAAGTGGTTTAGCGCTCAGCGGGTCCTTGTATAGGAAGATATAGTGAGCACCGAAGGAAAGCAGGTCACCGTGACGGAGGGGCATGGGCCGCTCTATTCGAGCGAAGTTGACCAACACGTTGCCGTGGGCGACCGGCTCGAGCAGCAGCCGTGGGTCTGGAGAAGCCGAGGAAGAGGAGGAGGAGGAACGACGAGGAGGAGCACGGCGGATGCGGCAGTGAAGCGGCAGGATATCTGGTGACGACAGGCAGATGTTGGGTCGTGCAGATGCCGTCTCTTGACCCACCGTGTGCTGCTCTCTGTTCAGCAGGTATACGAGACAGTCCTGTCGGCAAACAAGCGAGACAAGAGGTCACAACATTGTTGAGCACACTGCCAAAAACCTTTATTTTCACGGATCAAATTCCAAGGATTGCAAGGTGTTTTGACAAAAACGGAGTGGAAACGGATAGTAGTATTAAAAGAGTATAGTAGTCAAATAGCTGATTAATTGGCTAATAGTCGAAAGTGTAAAAGAGTAAAACAATGCGCAGATATTTTGTTACAACAGTTACAATCATAGTATTTATCCTAGAGAATGATGATCTTATTCACATTTTCATTTCCTTTGAGTCTATTGGAACAACACACAAAAAAAAGAAAGAAAAAAACTATTGCACACAAAACTCTCAACTCAAAATTTAGTTGCACCCCCCTTGGAAAAAATAACTTGTAAAATCTATTGCTTTCTATAACTTCCATCAGCAAGCTTCTTACATCTCTTAACTTGAATTTTGGACTAATTTTCTTTCGACAACTGCTTCAGGTCTCTCATATTTGAAGGTTGCCTTCTCCCAACAGCAATTTTACGATCTCTCCACAGGTGTTTAATGGGATTTAGGTTTGTACTAGTTTTTGCCACCTCATGTTTGGGGTCATTGTCCTGCTGGAAGACCCATGACCTGGTATGCAAACCCAGTTTCTGACACTGGGCCCTTCATTGCAACCCAAAATCCTTTGGTAATCTTCATGATTTCATGATGCCTTGTACAGAGTCAAGGCAATCAGTACCAGATGCAGCAAAACAACCCCAAAACATCTTTGAACCTGAAGAAACTGAAGGTAGGATTTTGGCTTACTCACATACATTTTGACAAATTGCAGTCTATCTTTTTTATTTCTCTGTGTCAGCAGTGGGAACCTCCTGGGTCCCCTGCCATAACATTTAATTTTGTTCAAATGATGACAGAGAGTTTGCACTGACACTGATGCACCTTGAGCCTGCAGGACAGCTTGATTTTCTTTGAAACTTGATCGGGGCTGTTTATCCACCATCCAGAATATGTTGCAACCTTTCATATATATTACCTCCACTTCTAGGAAGAATAGTGTGGACAAAGGAGCATTAAGACCTCTGAAGATGGACTTGTAACCTTGATATTAATAATATTTTTCTACAATTTTGTTTCTCAAGTCCTCAGACAGTTCTTTTCTCCTCTTTTCGTTCTGCATGCTTAGACACACAATGCAAAATTAAGTAAACTTCTCATTTTATCTGGTTTCAGGTGTGATTTTTATATTGCCCCCACAAACACTAGTGGCTTTAAGCATCACAGGCTTGAAACAAAGTTATTTACCTAAAATTTCGAAAAGGTGCCAATAATGTTGTCCTGCCCTTTTTGAAGTTTTTTGTGCAATTGTAGCATTTATGGCTTTTTTCTGTTTTTGTTTTATTGCAAAGAAAAATAAACACGTGTATAACAAAATATGTGTAGTTGCAATAATTTTCTGGAAACATTTTAGGAGTGCTAACATTGTCTGGCCTTAACTCTATAATATCATTCGTCATTTTAGAGATATCAAGAGATATACGCCTCATTTAGAGATATCAACAACATTTCAACTTCCGATTGTTCAGTCTAAATGTAGGATACAGAGTTTTATTTTGCTAAAATCTAGTTTTAAGAATTAATTAAGTGTGAATAGGGGCCAATGTGCACTTTTGCCTGGGCAATGCACAACATTTCTCAGGGCAAGTTCCTGAGAACAAATTAAAAGTCATTTTGACCCGCACTCATTTATTCATCATTTCATTTTCTTTAATCATTACTCCCATTCACCAGTCCTATTAATTTTTACACATGCCCAAGACATAGGGTTTCTGTGTCCCAACAGCCACCAAACTGACTGAGCCAAGCTGAGATGACCCATTCATTTTTAGCCTTTACCAAACCCCAGTCTGCCTTTTGTCTGACAGCCACCAAACTATAGTACATACAGATGCAAGAAAAAATATGTGAACCCCTTGGGATTACCACCCCTCAATGTGAATGTTAACATGTTGTGTTACAAAAAAAGCATGCAAACATATAATTTTTTTGTGTGGTATTAGTTTAAGCAGACTGTGTTTGTCTATTGTTGTGATTTAGATGAAGATCAGAACACAATTCCTGACCAATTTATGCAGAAACCCAAGTAATCTCAAAGGGTTCACATACTTTTTCAGCCACCAATCTTAACATACTCTATTAGAGCAGGTAACTGAGCTATAGAGTCAAGCTATACTGATCCACACTCCTTTTTGATGCTTTTTAACCCTAATTATTCTCATTCATTCCAATTTATTTTTTTCATACCCAAAGTCTAAAGTTTCCTTTTCCCAACAGACACCAAACTGCTTGAGCTCTTTTATTTGTATTTTACTTCATTAAAAGGTCTTACATTTTTTATAGTTAGGCCTGTCACGATAACAACATTTTTTTAGGCTATATTGTCCCAGAAATTACTGCGATAAATGACAATATTGTTTTTTTTTCAGCTTCTGGGCTCCTAAAGGAGCTTTAAGAAAACGTGCCACACTAATAAAATACTAGCAAAATAATAATATTACACCATTTTACAGTGAAACTTTTTATTACTAAGAGCAGGCCTTGGGCTTCCAATATAAAAATATTTTAATATCCTAAACTAAAACAAATAAGTTCTAAGAAAACTGCAATAAATATTAAACAGACCTTTGTGAAAAAAATAAACTAACAACATATAGATTACATATAGAAGTAACATTTACATTAATTAACACAAAGGCATTTGCAGATTTTTTTTTCTGATCATATATGTATATGCTGTAAAAAACACATTAGCTCAAAAACATACGTGTCCATATGATCAAAGACACAGATGTCTGTTATCGACGTCGACAAAAATGATCGTGATTAAAAAAAAAAAACGTACGATAATTTATAGTATAATTCCTTAGTGCAAGGGTGTTAAATTCTTATCTGCATATGATTGGCATGGTTGCAGGCATGCAAAGCACATAATCATCACACCGACCCTTTTCAGATACGTCTGGAAACCCTTGCTTTAGTGTGGGATATCTTGCAGTAAAGAGGGTTTCTGGGTCCTGTATGTTAAAAGGCATTTCCCCCTATTAAAGGAGTTCCCCGCACCATCTGACAGAATTTCCCCCATGGCAATGCAGGTTTCCAAGCCCTGCCGAGCGAGAATCCTTCCCTGGGGATAAAGGTGTTTCCCCTCTACCTACCGAGAGATCGGACCCTCCGGCAAGGAAAACTCCTTTGCACAGCACTGTAGGTTTCCCCCCACCACCTGGGGAACTGTGTGTGTGTGTGCATTCATGTGTATAAAAAAAGACACTATAGGATTTTCGCTTCAGAGCTCTATAACTGTGGATTCTTGCACAGTTTAGTGCTTTTCATGCTCAAGGACATCTAAGTCAACTCACCTGATATCTGCCTATTCGGTCTAATAGGCAAGTTTAGAGTAGGTGTATCTACAGGTAACTCTGCCAGGCTCTAGCCCATACATACAACAAAAACACACCTACAGTCCCTTGCAAAAGTATTTGGCCCCATTGAACTTTTCAAACTTTTGCCACATATTAGGCTTCAAACATAAAGATATGAAATTGTAATTTTTTTGTGAAGAATCAACAACAAGAAAACTGAAAAACTGAAAAAACTAAAAAAAAGTGGGGCGTGCAATATTATTCGACCCCTTTACTTTCAGTGCAGCAAACTCACTCCAGAAGTTCAGTGAGGATCTCTGAATGATACAATGTTGATCTAAATGACTGATGATGATAAACAGAATCCACCTGTGTGTAACCAAGTCTCTGTATAAATGCACCTGCTCTGTGATCAGAGTCTCAAAGTTCTGTTTAAAGCGCAGAGAGCATCATGAAGACCATGAACACACCCGGCAGCTCCGAGATACTGTTGTGGAGAAGTTTAAAGCCGGATTTGGATATAAAAAGATTCCCCAAGCTTTAAACATCTCAAGGAGCACCGTGCAAGCAATCATATTGAAATGGAAGGAGTATCAGACCACTGCAAATCTACTAAGCGGTCCCTTTAAACTTTCAGCTCAAACAAGGAGAAGACTGATCAGAGATGAGGCCAAGAGGCCCATGATCACTCTGGATGAACTGCACTCTGTGCTCTGTACCTGCTCTGTATCATTAGTAAAATGAAGGAAGCCAAACTCTTGCCTCACTCTTGCCCCAGAGTGAATGACACTAACTCTAAACCTGGCGACTATATGCTGCACCACCTGCCCCCTTTTTGAAGACACATGATACCCTAGGTTGCTGAACTTTAGTGCTCCACTGCTATCACATCACCCCAGCAGAGTTCCCTACAGGTGCCAATTTTTAGGGGGAGGTTCAATACATTTAAAAGTAAAGGGTATGGGTACAAATTAGAAATAAAATTGTGCCTTTATGTGATACATCTACTAGTTGCCATTATTTGACCACTTAAAATGATGAGTTTCTTTGATTTTACCTAATTGAAAACCTCTTGAATATAATCAAGATAAAGATGGATGATCAAAAGCCATCAAACCACGCTAAACTGCTTTAATTTTTGCACCAGGTGTAAAGGCATAAAGTTATCCAAAAGCAGTGTGTAAGACTGGTGGAGGAGAACATGCCAAGATGTAGGAAACTGTGATTAAAAACCAGGGTTATTCCACCAAATATTGATTTCTGAACTCTTAAATCTTTATGAATATGAACTTGTTTTCTTTGCATTATTTGAGGTCTCAAAGATCTGCATCTTTTTTGTTGTATTTCAGACATTTCTCATTTTCTGCAAATAAATGCTCTAAACTACAATATTTTTATTTGGAATTTAAGAGAAATTGTGTCTGTAGTTTATAGAATAGAACAAGAATGTTCATTTTACTCAAATATATAACTGTAAATAGCAAAATCAGAGAAACTGATTCAGAAACTGAAATGGTCTCTTCATTTATTCCAGAGCTGTAGATATACAGTGTCTGATGTTTTTTAAAGATTGAGTGATGATAACCTACCTGTCGATTGTATCCTTGCAGGAGAAGAAGATGAGGCGAGTGGTAGAGTGAGTGCTTGACTCCGCCCCCATCTCTCTCCTTGCGAACCTCAGTTTCCCGTGCGGAGCGCGCTCTGACCGGCCCGGGCAGAGTGGAGTAGTAGCGTTTGGGCTCCTCCCCCGGCAGGCCCACCAGGTTGAGGCTGGTTTCGCTGAGGCTGCGGCAGAAGGTGGAGCCGTGCTGTAGAGTCATCGTTCCTTTAGCGCGGTTTCGCTGAAGCTTCCGGGCCTGAGCGTTTATATCTGATACATATAAAGAGTTAATCAGTTAATTAGGCTTTTCTGCTTCACCAACAAGCTAAATGTTTAACCTCTTAAACCTCAGAAAAGTTTTCTACTGTTTAAAAAATAGTATATTTAATAGTGGTTACTATAGTTATTATGCTTTGAATAATGTTAGGTAGTTTTTAAATGAACAAAAATGGAATAGTATAGGCTTAGAGCTCAAGAGGTTAACAGCAGGAAAGCCCAGATCCCCAGAGTTAATTTTAAACAGCATGCTGTCTTAATAATTGCTTTACTGATCAGGATAAAGCAGCCAAAATGCACAAAACATCCACTAAACAGGAGCATTCTCAACAACAGCAGATACAACACATAGCAATGAGTGTGTGCTGACGAAAGACTGCATATGGCAGATGATGTTTGGTGATATAATCAAAAAGGGATCATGACTGAATGAGCCCAAGCCACTCTCAAATGGACCCTATATTATTGTGAAAAAGCCATAAAAGCAAAGGATTTAGACATAAAACACATTAAGTACAACGTTAAACAGCATGTCAGACACGTCATATTTACGAAATTTGTAAAATACCTTGTTTGGAGATACCAATAAAAAAATTTAATATCGCGAAATACAGTGATACCATTATACTACCCAGGCAAGCTTATTAATCTTTAATTCAAAACAAGTCAAAATGTGAAAAAAAAACAGCATTCCAAAAAGCAAAAAAAAAAAAATACTATGAATTTAAATATGTTGTTAAATTTGTAAAAAAAAAAAAGACGTTATTATTTCATGGTCAAACTACTTACAAAAAAGTGATAATTTCTAGATATATAAACATTTTAGTCCACAAAATAAGTTTTAATAAAAAATTCAAAATAAGTAAATATTTTAAGAAACTCAATCAGAATTTTACAAAAAATATTTGTAAAAAAATTAAATTGTCACAGTTTAAGAACAGAAGTCGAATTTCACAGTAAATTAAACTTAAAAAACAATTGTTTTAAAATAATCTGTTAAAAAAATCAAAGAGACCAAAGTATTTTCACATAGCAAGGCCTTATTCTACAATGCTAAGTTAAAATTCAGCATATTTTAGAAACAGAAAAAGAGAAAGAATAGTCCTATCTGTTAAACCATAGTGCTTTTTTTCTTATAAATTCACAAACCTTTATATAATGACCTTTTATTAAATATTGAACAATAGGAACAAAACAACCAATTAAATTAACATTTAAGCATGACAGTTTATGTCTTCAAGCAACCAAATTGAGGCCTAGCAAGATGTGTGATAAAAGCTGCAAGCCTGAGACACCAGGAATCCTCTCAGAGTCAGAGGTGAGATGCTGAATGGTGAACCCCAAGCCTGAATGCATGAACCGAGTGAACCAGGAGGAACGAGCAGGTTGTGTTTTGGGGTGAAATGAAGAAATGGGCTTGACTGGGCTGCAGCATTGCATGATCAGTGCAAACAGGAACAGAAAGGGCATTGCAGGGTTTGTTGATGCATTAATAAAAAGACAATACGCTACAGCACAATACTAAAAGACACCCAGCTTTTCCAGTGTGGCCAGTTTGCAAAACCATGTCTTTATGAAAGTGATTATGGTAGCATATGCAGTGGTGTGTTTTCTGTTACTGTGAATTCAGTCAAGAGTATATGATCTGATTTTCAAAGGCATGAAATTAAAGATGAAACGTTTTTATTTTTTTGTTTTGTACAATTTTAAAGTAAAACCAAGAAAATGAACACCATTTTTTAAAAGAAATTGGAGTTTTAGACAACTTATTTCAAGATTTATTCCAAGATTTTTGGGTCATTAGAAATGAAATAAATCAAATACATTTGTATCACCAGTAACTGTATGCTTTTGGGGAATCAGGTCATTTTTACTCATTAAATTTCTCACAGTTGGGGTGACCAAGCCACTGCATGCCACCGTATACCTAAATAAATATCAGGAATGATGGCAAATGCATGATTTACTGCAGATTTACAAGAGAAGGCAGCATTGCTATGCAGATACACTGTTCTAAAGAAAAACCTTTAGCAGCCCTGAGTTCTCTGATGCTGTAATTTTGATGCAGTGCATAAAACTGCTAGATTTGAATAATGTCCAAAAAAATGAAAAACAAGAAAAATGGAGATGCTGCAGGTTTTGTTTGTTCTGCAGCAACATTATGAGCATTATGAGCATGAGAGTATGTATGAGATGCTGCCATTTACAAATACAGTTTCTTAAATATGTGATATCAATGCCTGATGAATAATTTATTATCTTATATAATCTTAGTATTACAGATGGGTCATGGTTAACCCTTAGACCTCTTAGAAATGAATCTTGTCAGTGACAATTAAAGTTGTATGCTGACAGTTATAAGGACTTTGTCCTTTTCCGGCATACAATAAATGATACATCAGCAAAAGTATGGGTTTAAAATAGCGGCCAAATCAGTTGCTGATTAAAAAAAAAAATATATATATATATGTGTATATATATATATGTGTATATATATATATATACACACATATATATATATATATTACATAACTTAAGAGATACATGAAGTAAACCAATTGTAAACCTAATTTTATTCTGTTTATTATGTTTAGCATGTAAGTAATTAATTGCATAATTCAGTATTTGCAATTAAACTGTACAGCAAAATGAGAACCTCAAGACTTCTAAGGGTTAGTATATGGAGATGATTTAGCATTTTTTAGCCTGTATTTACCTGGGGTTGCAGTTTTGGAAGCTAGGACAGCAAAAAATGTGTGTATAAATTGTCTGTATTTTCTCAACATTGACACATCACAGATTGTGCTTGTCTGGTTAAGCAGATGGAATGGTAATATATATGTATTTTTAGCAGAGATAAAAACAAAATAATATATAAATAATAAGTAAAATGAATGGGGTATAGGGGCAGTATACTGGGGCTGCACAAGGTTCCACATCCATATAACCACAGCAATTATGGCCTGTGTTGTAGATCTCTTATTGTGAAAAGCCACAATTAATGCAGAACACTAAAAACGAGTCCAGTCAGCTATAGTGAGAGTATCATTAACAGTAAACATAAACAGATTGATTGTGCTGCCCTACAGTATACAGACCGTAAAAGATGGAATATGCATTACTGAAAGACGTAATATCAGGCAACGTGGTGGGTGGTCAGTGGGGTTGGTGGTTGACACCATACCTGAGGACAGTCCCCACCTTTAAGAATCGGAGTGCTGGGTAGTACCATACGCCAGCCCCGGGGGGAGCTCCGGTGGCATCTACCATGTCCCCCTCTACTCAGAGTGGACATTAACACGGGGGAGTTGGTGTGAGACCCTGGGAGCAGGTGCACATTGCAGCACAACAGATCAGAACACATCCATAAGTGAGGAAACTACACATGCACACTTGTTTTCCCATATACCCATATATGAGAAGAAGAAAAGGCTGAAAATAAGAGGGAATTATCTGTAATTATCCAATCCAGTTCTAATTCAATGACATTTTTGTATAGCTCTGGAAAAAAATAAGAGACCACTTTAGTTTCTGAATGAATTTCTGATTTTGTTATTTAGAGGTATATGTTTGAGTAAAATGAACATTGTTGTTTTATTCTATAAACTACAGACAACATTTCTCCCAAATTCCAAATAAAAATATTGTAATTTAGAGCATTTATTTGCAAGAATAAGAGTTTTAAGAGTTCAGAAATCAATATTTGGTGAAATAATCCTGTTTTTTAATCACAGTTTTCATGCATCTTGGTATGTTCTCCTCCACCAGTCTTACACACTGCTTTTGAATAACTTTAAGCCTTTACTCCTGGTGCAAATATTCAAGCAGTTTAGCTTGGTTTGATGGTTGTGATCATTCATCTTCCTCTTGATTATATTCCAGACATTTTTAATTTGGTAAAATCAAAGAAGCTCATCATTTTAAGGGGTCTCTTATTTTTTTCAAAGCTGTATCCAGTGCATTTTTTAAATATGTATACTGAATAATTTCTTAAAGATGCATAGAATGGTGAACTGGTGCAGTTGAATCAATAGAATAATTATAAGTTTAATAGAGAGTTTAATACTTTGAAGAGACAAGTCGTGAACCTTAAACAATGCCATCACTTCACTCAAAAGAAAATACAGTAGAAATAAAACACTAGCTGTATATCGGCCTAATTTAAAACTATTATAAAACTCCTAGGTGTTTTCACACCTGTAGTTTGTTTCTATAGTCTGGATCAGTTGATGAGTTTGTTTATTTGGAGCGATACTCCCTCTGTTTGGTTTGGTTTCACACAGGAATAAACCTAATGCACCAAAATGTGCACCAATAAACCATGTGAACACATTATCTCCTCTGATTGGTCAGAGCTGTCAGTGTTTGTTCAGCAAGAAAATATGGAGTTGTCAATATTACAGAGCAGAACAGTACATCACATGTAGACTCTGCTAGCTACTGGTTGCTATGCTATCAGTGATATCAGTGCAAGACCATGTCACAAGAGTAAATTATGTACACACACAATCTGATTTCCTGAATGAAATGCCCAAAACACACCTATCATAAATTAAGAAAATCAATTCTAAATCCTAAATCAAGCGTGGTGCGCCCCTAGTGGTTCGCATATAGATCGCTAAAATAGGGCCCCGGTAGTCCTATTACACAATGCTCTAAAAACATATATAATACACACATGCAGACACACACAAAATCATTAAAATGTTTTTTATTATTATTATTGATCATATAATGAAACAGCCATGAAATAGTGTTTCAATTGAGGGTAAAATAACGGGGCAGTACATAGACTTTTTATCTGGCCTCCAACCAAAGACTCTTAGAACACAATCTTAGAATACTCAATATATGCATTTTATGGCACCGTGGCTAAGTCATCAAATAGAGTTGTTGTGGGGTCAGAGATTTACGCACTTATCAGCCTCACAGCTCTGTTGAGTGGCTCAACCTGCTGCTCCACAGCTCAATTAACTTTCAGGACTATCTCTGTAACCTTCCGATGAATGTAGCAGACGCCCGGATTACATCACTTTCATTAACAGGAGAGGTGAACTCTGACACTATTCCGGCACAGCTAAAGCTCGGTCAACTACAACGTCTGAGACAAGCCGGGGGCTGGGTTTACATCAGAGTGGTGGAAAAAGTGATGTGCTGAAATTCACTTGATTTTAATATGTTTCATCATTAAAGGTGCTGTATACCATTCTGGAGAAAGAATATAGATGTTTGAGCTCAACAGCACAAACACACACACACACCCCTCCCTTCTGCATTTCTTCAGAAGCTTGACCTCTAAAATAATTAAGGCTATCTCAATATATTGTATGATGAGTCAATAACATAATTTTCGTAGCAGTAGAACAAGCCAGGAAATTGAGAAGAAACAGTACTAGACTAAAAGCTAATGCTAGCCAACAGACTTTTACCTGCTCTCGACTGTCCACTCCATCAAATACTAGACTACCCCATCCAACTACGCATCTACAGGTAAACACACTATAGAAGTAGAAAGCCAAACCCAGGAAAACAAGCGTAAACTCTGCACACACACAAGTTGAGTTTCTGAATTAAGTTAATAAAGATCTGTGCTGATCATTAGAAAAACATTGTTCAATTTTGTACACACTGTAAATTAGCTGCAATGCCACCCAGTTGTGATTATCGGTGACAAACATTCAAAAACAGGAAAAAGCAATGCTAATCTATTTCTTTGACAGCCAAATAGTCAGTTTTCCCCACCTATCGAGAAAGAATGGCTTTCAACATTCAGAGGTCTCTCCACGGTACAAAATCCTTGTTGATCAGCTTTTGTTCAGTAGATATTTTTCTTTTTACTTGTTGATCAGCCATCTTTCCCTGAATATGAATATGCAAGTTCAAAATGTTGCTTATGCCAGATAGAAACATCTCATCTGAACTTTTTTGTAATGTTCAAACAGACCAAATAGAGGTAATGCACTGGATTTAAATGACTGAAATTTTATACAGCACATTTAACACAAAAAAGTTTTAAAATATGTACTTGTATTACATTAACACATTTTGCCTTTTAGTTCTCTAAAAACAAAATTGAGACAGACACTTGGTATCTAGCAATTTACCTGACTGAATCAATGCTTCTCAATATACAAGGTATAGTAGTTAGCCAATAACATAGACAGACAAAAATCCTAATTACCTAGCTTGCTGCAGGAAAATCCAAAGTGAACTACTTGGGCAGCTTGTACCAGAGAAAATGCCTTATTTATTGTTCATTAAAATAATAATTCATTAATCTTTAGAGAAAAACCTTTGATTAATTGGGTTATAAATTAATTTGACATCATTTGTCCAGAACTAGTATAAAATGCACTTAAGATACATATAAATAAATTAAACATTTTTTAATTATTCACTTTTCCACATATCATACATCACTCTTCTCTCATGGTTGAAATGTGATCCCCTGTCAGTCTTTGTTTCCATTGTTTGACAAGTTTTAATACAAAACTAATAAATCCTTACACAAATCAAAGGCTGTTTCAGTAAAGAGAGTAACACTGGAGACCTTAATACATTGATAAAAAATTATGAAACTACAAATAAGAAATACCATGGTTAACAGCAGCGCTAGCCCCGGTTAGCAACACTTAGTGCTAGTAAATGTCGCCCAACAGCGCTACACTGAGAAACCCTGAGAGTTCCAGTAAGCTTGGGTGATAATAGCTAGTGGTTCGTCCCACGTAGCTTGTTTTAACATGGTAAACATACAGGCTACAGTCCGCTGCAGTCCGCACAGTCTAGCGCTGCAGCTAGCAGCTAGTGGCTAATGCTAATACTGCTCCAGCCTTAGTGCTGGAGGAAATTCTCACTTTTATAATTCTGCACTTCAGAGGGGTGGCTTTACTGCTCCTTAATATTCCTTTACTGACTGGTAGAATAAGCCGCACCGGATTTTTGGGAAAATTAAAGGAGGTAAAGAGCGCCTTACAGTGCGAAAAATATGTTACTTTAAGGAGAATCACAATATTCGTATCCAGTTTCTTAAACAATAAATATTGCTTATGTTTTCTCCTTTCTCTGAGATGAGACAAGACCAAGACATGAGGGCAGGAGTACAAGTGGAGCCTCATATTAGGTTTCTAGATAGTAGAGATGTCTAGGGTTTCACTCTAGCATCAGGGGGCCATGAGTTTCATAGTTTAAATCCTAGTGATGATGGCACAGCTATGATATGTGGTTAATTGTGACTAATATTTTTTTACTGATACTGGTAAACCCAGAGATCATCACCATTAGCCAATACTATAGTTACACTAACTGATAAGAAATATTTTGGCAGATTTGTGTATTTACATTCTAAATGAAATCAAAACTCTGAAAAAGTCCATTCTGGTAAACATGCATGCGTTTATAATCCCTAAAAACACAGAAGTCTAATTTAAAGCCACTGTAAAAGCAAGCCTGGAGAGCAGGGCCGGTTTTTATGGTGCTGCTTGTGCCTCATTGAATATTCAGTTTATGCATTATTGATTCCTTTGTGGTGGGTCGTGACAGTAAGCGTTGTTAAATATCTCAGCGCCGTCCATGCCCAGTTGCACCTGGCATCTGTCACATGTTAAGAATGTGTGTGTGCACTCGGATTAACAACGCTGAGCAGCGAGCGTAATCTCCTCATCCATCCACCTTTTGTTTATCTTTCTTAATCCGATGTCTAGGTACATTCGTTTTCAGTCACAACTTCTCAGGAGAGGAGGACCAATCACAAATCAATCACATGGTAATACAGAGCTGTTTGTCAAATTGACAAATAATAACCAGTCAAAGATGCATCTAAAGTCAAAAATTCTAAGCAGATCTAAATTACGGATGAAAAATAATACTGTCAAGTGCCAAAGGCGCTTTTATCTCTTCTGCACCTGTGTCTACCAGCGATCTTCCATTTCAGGACTCCATTGCCCAGAATGCACCACACACTGATATCAGTCCATGTCCATGTGTGCATAACAAGCAGAGGTGTCAAATTGACAAATTACTGCTAAGATAGTCATGTCTAACTGTTGTCGCCTGCCTAGGTTCTTTTCAGTCAGTGGTGCACCTGTGTTTACCATTGCCAAGATAGCAATACACCAGAAATTTACCTAAACACACCTTACATTCAGACTACCACGCCCATCGGAGTAGATACATTTATATTCATAAGCACAACTGCTATTTAAACAATGGAGTCGGAAGGCGTTAAAATAATAAGCAAAGACAAACAATTAAATTTCTAAGCCGACAATACGATTGAAAAATAATGCTGTCAAGTGCCAAAGGCGCTTCTATCTTTTCTGCACCTGTGTCTACCAACGATCTTCCATCTCAGGACTCCATTGCCCAGAATGCACCACACACTGACATCAGTCATCCATTCTTTCACATAACAACCCAGACAGAATATTGACCTCACTTGTTGAACTTACTATACATACCCCTTCACCACACACACTCCTTGCCGAGTATTTGTTCTGGTTCCGTCCGTTCACTTATAAAGCGTTTCTCTTTCCTTGTTTTTTTTTTATCTGTGTATGACCTTTTTGGTAATCTCTCTTACGAATACTGCCTTACCAGGTTGTGACCTGGACTGTGTCCTACAATTGGTATGTTTGTTTCTTTACATTTGTGTATTTTGGTTTTAAAACCTGCCTGTTTTTTTCTGACACTACATTAAACTACTTCATGATTATGATGAAATAATAGTTAAATATGTTACTCACTTATCTAGATCCAAATTTTACTTTTCTCCCCTGGCTGTGAATAATAACTGTAAATAATTCTTTACAGTTATCACAGACTGTACAAAAGAGTATACTTTGTGCAGCTCAAAACGCTCAAAAGGCATGAACTAATTCTCTTAATTAATCATGAGAGTGTTTTGGGTGTAATGCACAATAAACCAATCAGTGTGTCACTTGCCATTATTTTATGGCTCAGATGTGCTCTAACTTTGATTTATTGCTATTTAAACGGTACAGCTACCCAGATTTTTTAAATGTAAAAGTCTGCATAGCTGGCAACTGGCACACACTATGGGTTTGTGCACTGCTGCATGACCATGTGTGTGTAAGAAGTGGGGGTGTTGACAAATATCTGCCAAGACGCCTGCCTAGGTTCTTTTCAGTCAGTGGCGCACCTGTGTCTTTGGTTGCCAAGAAAGCAATAGACCAGAAATGTACCTGAACACACCTCATATTCAGACAACCATGAGTATGTATATAAAATATATATAAAACAGACTGTTGGCGGGGTGTAAGATAGCAATGAGCATTGCAACGCTCCTTGCAATAGGCCTTAACAGTTACAAACAGTTATTTAAGTAAAGGCAGAGAAATACCATTTTGGCTCCACAAGGAATCATTTCATTTCATTAACGAAACATTCTTAACGATTTTAAAAGGTTTTTTTACAAGGACACATTTCTTTTTACAAAAAAATGGTTCATTAGTTCTTCATGGAGCCGAAAGTGGTTCTTCTACAGCATCGTTTAAAGAGCCATTAGCAGTATCTTTATTTTAGAGAGTGTAGGGCGAATGACAGAGTTTTTTCCAATGGCTCACTTTAACAGAGTCTAGTTACACAAAGCCAGTGTAGCTTTCTCACCTGCATAGGCCTGCTTCTAGAGTGTCAATTCAGTAGCAAAGCCACAAACACACACACACATGCAGGCACCAGCAGTCTTTGTGGGGCCAAGAAGAAAAGCAGATCACGCTGAGGATAAATTATCCAGAGCAACGCTGCTGCTGATATTGATTTAACCTCCACTCCACT
Source organism: Astyanax mexicanus (assembly GCF_023375975.1). NCBI lineage: Eukaryota > Metazoa > Chordata > Actinopteri > Characiformes > Acestrorhamphidae > Astyanax > Astyanax mexicanus. The sequence continues at coordinate 17,673,107 of NC_064428.1, read as the reverse complement.
GTTTTGGCTGAATGGGCCACCTTGTTAAATTTGTAATTTAGCACTAGGGCAAACAAAGAGAGAGAGAGAGAGAGAGATAGAAAAGAAAGAGAGATGCTTCTCAGCTTATTGATACTACTCTGACTTAGCTGTGTTTAGATTCTATTCTTTTCTCTTCTATTTCTTGATTAGCAGTAAAAAAAACACATTCACTCCCAGATTCAGCAAGAGGCTTATTCTTTTGTTCATTTTAATGGTACATATATAATACAGATACAGCATACAGAACATTGTTGATAGTTGCTGTGCACAAGGGTGTGCTGTGCAAGCATTTTGGAGCATTTTGGAGTCAGCACAGCAGAATTTGGGTGTTTTCACAACAGCTCAGTTTAGTCCTGTTAAAATGGACTATGGTTTGTTTTAGTAGGTGTAAAAACAGAAGCTATACCCGCAAGAGGAGGTGCTTTCGGTCTGGTCCCAAATGAACTCAAGAGCAGTTAGTTTGTAGTGAGATCTGTTATATGTGTGTTATATGACCTCAATCCAACACAGCTAAACAGCTGTTCAGGTGCAGTTTTACCTGATTTATTATCCTACATAATTACTACAGCTATGAACAAGTTCCTTCTTTGTTGCTGCTCCATGCTAAATTGCACTGAAGTACAGGCTTTTCCAGAACAGTATGAGTGAGAATTAGAGGGCATTTTACAATACAATATTACAACAATCCATTGCCCAAATAACTATAGTATCATGATACTTTGATTCTGCAATAATCAATACACAGCTCTGAAAAAAATTAAGAATTTTAAATTCAGTTTCTCTGATTTTGCTATTTATAGGTTTATGTTTGAGTAAAATGAACATTGTTGTTTTATTCTATAAACTACAGACAAAATTTCTCCCAAATTCCAACTACAAATATTGTCATTTAGAGCATTTATTTGCAGAAAATGAGAAATTGTGACGAGAGAGAGCTTTCAGACCTCAAATAATGGAAAGAAAACAAGTTTTCTGAACAAGTTTTAAGAGTTCAGAAATCAATATTTTTGGTGGAATAACCCTGTTTTTAATCACAGTTTTTATGCATCTTGGCATGTTCTCCTCCACCAGTCTTCCACACTGCTTTTGGATAAATTACGTCACTCCTGGTGCAAAAATTCAAGCAGTTCAGTTTGGTTTGATGGCTTGTGATCATCCATCTTCCTCTTGATTATATTCCAGAGGTTTTCAATTTGGTATAATCAAAGAAACTCATCATTTTAAAGTGGTCTCCTATTTTTTCCCAGAGCTGTATTCCATTACAAATAGTGTAATAAGTCCTGGTGATTGGGTGATGTGCAGCAAAAACTAATAGTATAATAGTATTTGAATAGCAGTTTTTAAGAATCTGCTCACTGATGCATTCTGTTTGCATGTCAAATCACTGTGTTAAATACACAGGACATTTGGCAGTGTTAAATCAACACTGTTAGTGTTAAATTAACACTGAGAGTGTAACACTAATAAGTGTTGATTTAACACTAACAGTGTTGATTTAACACTGCCAAATTTCCTGTGTACTGTGTTATGGTTAAATAAAATATTTAAATTATGAGAAATAATTCATATTATCTATTAAGTGAAATATATATTTTCGTAATATTATGGTGAAGTCATTTTAATCGAGCACACACACACAAATAAAATAATTGTCATAATTGACTACTGAAAAATAATAAAGGAAAAAAAAAAGAATCATTAATTGCAGTCCTGAAATGATCCCTTGTTTATTATCCACCAGCATCGCACTTTCACCCTACATTTTTCAGGTCACAGATTATGCATTAGCTTACTGTAGAGAAACATGAGAACCATAGTCAGTTTGCAGCAACATTTACTGAATGAGGAAGGGCTTCTGCATTCTGCATGGTAAAATAAGTTACAGTATATTTCACTCTTATTATTGAGACTTATAATATGATTGTCATATAAAGATGATGTGTTGTCATGTTGTCCTTATGTTATTATGTTATTACAGTTATAACAACTTTCATTGCCAGAATGTGTGTGCACATTTTTGTCATATATATATATATATATATATATATATGTAAGAACTGTGAGAATATTCAAACTGCATAGGATGGATTATCGCAGGACACCTTTAGGAACCTCTACAACTCCATGCTAAAATGTATGGCAGGCTGTGCTACAAATGTGTTACACACTAAATACAGGGGTTGGACAATGAAACTGAAACTGAAAAATCTGTCATTTTAGTGTGGGAGGTTTCATGGCTAAACTAGAGCAGCTCTTCATCAATTGCACATTGCACCAGTAAGAGCAGAGTGTGAAGGTTCAATTAGCAGGGTAAGAGCACAATTTTGCTCAAAATATTGCAATGCACACAACATTATGGGTGACATACCAGAGTTCAAAAGAGGACAAATAGTTGGTGCACGTCTTGCTGGCGCATCTGTGACCAAGACAGCAAGTCTTCGTCATGTATTAAGAGCCACGCTCTCCAGGGTAATGTCAGCATACCACCAAAAAGGATGAACCACATCCAATAGGATTAACTGTGGACGCTGTAAGAGGAAGCTGTCTGAAAGGGATGTTCGGGTGCTAACCCGGATTGTATCCAAAAAACATAAAACCACGGCTGCTTAAAACACGGCAGAATTCAATGTGCATCTAAACTCTCCTGTTTCCACCAGAACTGTCTGTCGGGACAATAAATTATTGTGGTCTAAAACCAGGTGTTTCAGTTTCATTGTCCAACCCCTGTACTTCTGCATCTGGAGCTTGATAAATATGACTAAAGCCCTATCCGGACAGGACATCTATGAAAAATATTTTACACTTCTACTCAGTGATAAAACTCTTGCATCTGGACTGCAATTGAAAAAACAGGAGGACCAGTGAGTTTTGAGACTTTCTTAGGGACACAACATCACGTTCAGTAGCTCCTCCATTTCCACTCACTGTTGTATTTACGTGGATTTCTACCCAAAGTGAAACTATGGTGCGTGGCAGTGGACAAATAGCTATTTTATTAAACACAAGGTGACGAAACTCAGAGATGTGAGTCCGGAGTCAGGGAGTAAAATTGCTGGAGGACCATGGAGTTCAGCAAAAAATATAATTCTAGATAATAGATAGATAATAGATAATTCTACCTGTAATTTTCTCAGAGGACGTCTGAGAAAAACACATACATGGTCGTTCCAGACCCCCCATAAAAGAAAAAAAAATAACCCAGAACCCTCTGAGAAACTAATCCTATCCGGATAGAGCTTTAGATATCAGTCTAAATCAGTCTAAATATTTTATAACCTTCATTGCAATTCAACTCTTCCTTCTGGGTGGAAATATTGATGCAGTTTTGCAACCATTTCTTTGATGATAAGTCTATAAGAAACTTTAAACATGGGGAAGGTGGGACCACTCTGGATGTCTGTCTGCTGGTGTCAGGACAGTAAAAGAATAGCAAGTGTGCTGCTATCCTGCCTGCTTCCTGCTCGGCTGTAAACAAGGCTCTTGGGATTCCCACTGTCTTTAGTGAATGCTGAGGCAGACAATACAGTGGAGGAGAGACACTGAGAGGGAGAAACAGAGACAAGAGAGAGAAAGCACAGATAGTATAGAGAGCTTTTCCAGGTTTGGAGCTTCATTGTAGTAAAAAAATAATACTACTTACTTATTTATGTACACCAGCATGATGTGGCATAAAACCCAGAGCTTTGGGCCACAACTCTTAAAGGAAACCACCATTCAGTAGCCTGTAACCTTTACTGAAAATGGTGATGGAACCTGAACTTACGGTGAACTGCTGATTGGGCACAGAACAATGACTGACACTCGTGACTGTCCTGGGGAGTAGGCTATGAAGTGCACCACACTACTACATTAACCTGCCTTTCTGACCTTCTAGAGGCATATTCAGGTCACAGCACCAATGGGTAGGATTCAACTACATGCTCATGGAATTTGCCAACTGAAAAGACAAATGTTCCACTCCCAGAACCAACGAACAAATTGGACTTCTACCTATTGAAAAAATACAGTATATGGTAGGTTTTGTTGCTAATAATGGACAAGATTCACCTATTTTTGATAGAAAAGGGTCATTGGATTGATTGAAAATGACAGACAGTTCTTTGTCAATGTGAAATATGGAGGTGAGTATTATCAGACTGTAGCCTGCTGCTAACCCCGGCTAGCACTACTGGAGAAGTATTAGCATTAGCCGCTAATGGTGCTAACTGCTAGCTTTTTCGGCGTTCAAAGGTGAGTATATCACACTGTAGTCTGCGCGTTTACTGCATTAAAACAACCTACATGGGACAAAAGGCTAGCTAATATCGCCCTGGCTTACTGGAACTCTCAGGGTGCCTCAGTGTGGTGCTGTCAGGTGGCGTTTACTGTTAGCCGCTAAAGCTAATGCTGCTGCACCCAGAATTAGTGAAAATCTGATAAATCTAAGCTTACTGTAAATAAGCAGAAGCGCTTTACTCACCCAAATAAACAGTTTTAAGGAGAGAAATTCACAGTAGATTAACATCCAGCTTTACAGCATTAACATCCAAAAATTACAGTTTTGTTTCCATAGATTAGCTAACTTAACTTAGTTAGCTACACCCACCACCACCAACCAGCAGCGAGACCTAACGAATTAGAAGGAAAACAAGGCAACACCCCTGCTCCTTACTAGTGTCGCATAATGCGCCTTATAATCCAGTGCACCTTATGTATGAAAATACACCAGAAAATAGACATTCATCGATAGTGCCCCTTATAATCCAGTGCGCCTTATAGTGCGAAAAATACAGTACAACAAAGAGAGAAAAGTCAAAAAACATACAGTAGTATCATGTCCTCTGACTTTTGCTATGTCCTACAGAATCACTTGTCTGTTCATATGGACAATTCTAGCCAGATGCCATTGGTCACAATCAATACCGCAAACTGCACAGTTCCCTTAGTGGTAATAATGCCTTCTATCACCTCACTTAAACTATAACATTTCACATCACCTTGCCATGAGCACACTGGCCAGTGTGCAACTTCACTCACAGGATAATAACTCTAAAAGTACACAGGTGTGGATGTTCCCAAGCCCACGTCCCAAGGTAACATTTCATGATCAATTTACATACCGCTATCCCATGTCCCAATCCCATTTCACCCATTGGCCCTATCACTTAGCCCTACCCCTCTGTTTTGTGTGTGAACACTTAGGGATAGGATGTCCCAATTCTTGTTAGGCTGGAGGGGTAGGGGGAGATGTTAGGGGTTACCAAAGAAACCAAAGAAACCCATATATAAAGTATATTTTTCATTGTCAAATTATGATAACCACTATATTACCATAGTTTAATGTGTAGTTTCAATGTTTTCATAACAAGCATAAAAATGCTAAGGGAAAGGGTCACACTCGAAAGCAAGGGTTAGGGGTACAAAAGAGAAATGGGATTGGTCCCATGATTGTTAAGTACTGTGTATTTTAGCTGTGTCTGGATCCCAACACACCTAAACCAAAAAAACATTTTTAGAACTTTAAATACCTGGTACTGGTTGTACTGTGAGCAAGGTTAGAAAAATGTGGATCATTTTTGGGCTTCAAGAACTTGAAGTTGTCTGAAAAGTTGTAAAACTCTTTTATACTGTACTAAAGGCCCCATGCCAGCTTCAGATCGTTGTGTTCTTTTACAAGAATAAGGTGTTACCTGCAGTCACCGTGTCTTTCTCTCTGGCAGCCAGTTCCTCGACCTCCGCTCTCCGCCTCAGCTCAAAGCGCCTGGCAAACCCCTCCTTTGGCTTCCACAGATCCTGCAGGAGGAGGGGTTTCTCGTTGCTGCCCAGCGCCCGCAAACATTCGGTCCGCCACTGCCGCTCTACCCCTTCGAATCGCCCAATGACGTCGCACAGCACATAGTTACTTGCACAAGCTTTGTTCAAAGAATAGCGTTCCAGTGCCTCCTTAATGAGCTCTTGCGCACTGGAGCGGGGCGTGGCCAGCACACTTTTATAATTAGCTCCTGTGCTGATTTCATCTCCGAAGATCTTCAGCACGCCAGGGGCAGAGGTTTGAGTGGAGAGCTCGGCGGGGTCATCTCGGACCTGCTCTGGGAGGTCGGTGACGGAGCGGCGGTCCCTGTAGCTCAGCGTTCGGTAAAGAACCTGGGTGAAGGTGCGACTCTGACGCTTCAGGCGGTTCTTGGAAGGCAGTGACATGCTGGCGGATGTGGAGCCGTAGAACATGGTGTCAGAGCGCGCTGGTTGAAGGAACTAGAACTGAGAGAAACATGAGTTGTAAGAAGGTCAAGAGCAATCTAGGGCAGTGTTTCTTAATCGAGTTCTTGGGGCACATCCGACAATCCACTTTTTATTTTTTTAAGAAGAGCTAAACTTGGGTCAGGTGTGTTGGAAACAAAACTGAGGGTGAGAAACATTCATTTTGGAGAGTTTTTACATGTGGAAGAGACATAACTGTCCATAGCTAAGTCCTAAATTCTTAAAGTGGAGCTTGTCAATTAGATATGGAGCTGATTTAGGTTTGTTAGGTCAGGGACTGTGTAGAGACGCAATTTGGATTTCAGCACTACTGCGATGTAGGTGCAGAGAAAACAGTGTCTAGAGCACTTGAAGCGATGTAGTAACACTTTAAACCTTCCTGTCAGTACAAACTGAATTAGTACATTAATTTTTAATGTCCCAACCTGCCAAACTCTCAACACTGTTAAGATTACTATTGAGTCAATGCAGTACAGTATTAATGTGTAATACACAATTGGGACACTTAAACTTTTAAACATAAAAGTTTTATTGAGTCAAGCCACAGAGGAACCACTTTTGGTTCCACAAAGGACCATGTTTGCAATCCTTACGGATACAAAACTTGTTCTTTTATGGCATCACTCAAAAAACACTGGATGCACTCTTTATTTTTAAGTGGATGTAAACAGAGATTTAATATTATATCAAAACCTCAGACATGGGCTTAAAATGCTTCTAGTTGTTAGGTTAGTTAGAAATGACATGAACACATTTGTAGTAATTGTGTTGAGCTCATTTTCACTGCATGATATTTGACTTGGTACAAGGACAATTCAACACACACACAATGGGAGACAGGATGGGCCTGGCCAAAGTTTCAGAAAAGCAAACAGGGATGTGGCCAAGTATCTAATGGAAAAATTGCTGATGGAAACTATGCCATTTACAGTCTATGAGTAATGGGGCTGAGCAGGGCTGATAAAGAAACTGCCCTGCTGTTATCTGTGTATGCAGGAATAGCATTGATCTATCAAAAACATGTCTTTCAATGGCTTGCCTAAAACCAACAGCATTTAAAAGTCCCAAGGCCACCATTAACACAGACAAACAGACAGACAAAAAAATGGATGGAAGGATGGTCAACATGTTAACATGCCAAATAGCTTAACTAGCATTGGCAAAAAGGGGCAAGAGAAGGGCCTAGTGTAACAACTTCCAAAATATAGATAGTTAGATAGTTAGATAGATAGATAGATAGATAGATAGATAGATAGATAGATAGATAGATAGATAGATAGATAGATAGATAGATAGATAGATAGATAGTGACACATGTAGACATATAAATAGATATTATATGTAGATAGACACAGATTGCCATAAAGACAGACAGTTTGATCAACCGATAGATAGATAGATAGATAGATAGATAGATAGATAGATAGATAGATAGATAGATAGATAGATAGATAGATAGATAGATAGATAGATAGATAGATAGATAGATATTATATGTACACAGACACATATTACCAAACAGCTACACTGACATAAAGATAGATAGATAGATATTGAAGGTAGGCAGACACAGACAAATAACCATAGATAGATAGATAGATAGATAGATAGATAGATAGATAGATAGATAGATAGATAGATAGATAGATAGATAGTCACACATGTAGACATATAAATAAATATTATATGTAGATAGACACAGATTACCACATAGACAGACAGTCTGAGCAACTGGTAGATATAGATAGACAGACAGATAGATAGATAGATAGATAGATAGATAGATAGATAGATAGATAGATAGATAGATAGATAGATAGATAGATAGATAGTCACACATGTAGACATATAAATAAATATTATATGTAGATAGACACAGATTACCACATAGACAGACAGTCTGAGCAACTGGTAGATATAGATAGACAGACAGACAGATAGATAGATAGATAGATAGATAGATAGATAGATAGATAGATAGATAGATAGATAGATAGATAGATAGATATTATATGTAGACAGACACATATTATCAAACAGCTCGACTGACAGACAGATAGATATTAAAGGTAGACAGACACAGACAAATAACCATTGATAGATAGATAGATAGATAGATAGATAGATAGATAGATAGATAGATATTATATGTAGATAGACACAGATTACCACATAGACAGACAGTCCAATCAACCGATAGATAGATAGATAGATAGATAGATAGATAGATAGATAGATAGATAGATAGATAGATAGATAGATAGATAGACTTTAAGTGAGACTAACCACTTTTTTTAATCATCTGCTATTTATTAAAGTCTTATTCTTGCTACATATAACATAACACAGCTGTATCACAGTAAATAAAGAGAGAGAGACAAAAACTACACACTGACCTTCTGTATAAAACTCTGGGGCGGACACTGTACTGCACACACTGCATTTATGAACGAAATTATCCGCGAGAGAGAGAGAGAGAGAGAGAGAGAGAGAGAGAGACCGCATCAGCTAAAATCTGCCCCTCTCGGCAGTGTGTGTGTGTGTGTGTGTGTGTGAGTGTGACCATCTGCTCGTGTGTAGAAACTCTCCGCCGCGAGCCTTTTCACACATGGAGCGTCTTTAAACTCACTCCGCGCTAATGCCACTACAGCAGGGCCTAACGAGCGCGCGTGTGTGTGCGCGCGCGTGTGTTTATCCCGCTGTGTCACGTGGCCACAAAAAAGGCGTGTCGAAATGGAAACAGTTCTGTAGAAATATCTGTAGAAACAAACTGTAGCGTAAACTCCCGAGTGAACGCTCGAGCCCTCGGTTAAACCCCCCCCCCCCCCCCCCGGGGCGCTAAGCTAACAGCGGGGCGGTCCTGTCGGAGTGGATTAGAGCGATGTTTTCAGCCGGTTTCTTACGGAAACGGGGAAAAAGTGGAGGAAATGTCGGTTAAACGGTCGTTTAACGGTCGCTTAACGGTCTCACCTCAGCTCGAGCCGCTCCGCCGCATCGCCCGGCAGCCGTTACTTTTCAAGAACTGCAGAATTCCGAAAGATCGCGCGCGTGCGTGCGTCCCGTCTCCCTGGCTACTGCGGGTCTCCACTGGCAACGGCGCGCGAGCGAGCACGACCAAACTGCACCTGCTCGCGCACTCAACCCAGCACGCCCCCCCCCTCCCCCCTCACCCCCCCCCTCTCTTTAATTAATCCGCTTCTCGCGACTTAACCGGGCAGACTGAGGAGCGCTGATCCCTCACAAAGCCGCGGCTCGCGACCCTCTCAGACCCCCGACTCCACCGGTACCGCTCGGCTTGAGCCGCTCGCTGGAAACCCCGCGAGACGCTCCGGTACGGAATGCGGCACGCTGGATAGCGGCGGGCGGCGTGACGCAAAAAGTTCGTCAGCTGTGAGCGCGCGCTATTGTGGCTCGGTCGGTCGGGGCTCCGCATGTGTGTTTGTGAGTGTGTGTGAGTGCGTGTGTGTGTACTCACGTGGGTTGCGGTAACGGATAACGGGGGGCGGGGTGGATGGGGGGGTCTTTAACCGTTCACAGATCCGCCGAGTCCCCTCGCGGATCCTCCAGCCGTTGTCCTGCTCTGGGGACGCGCATCTATCTATTATACACGCCCCCCGCACCCACCCCCTGTACGCAGCCAGCGCGTGGCCCAGCGCGAGCCTCACTCCTCCGTTAGCGCGCGCTGCGCTCTGCCGCCGCGTGCCAAAGGAGGGAGGAGAAAAAAAAACAGAAGCGTCAGCGTCCGCATCCCGAGCGCGAGCGGAGACACTCGAAGCTTGTGGGGGGGTAAAAGAGGGAGAGGGAATATTGGGAAAGGTAGAAATAGAGAGGGGGAGAGAGAGAGAGAGTAAAAGAAAGAGACACAGAAAAATGAGGGCGAAAGAAAAAAAGATAAATTGAGTGATGCAAACTTACAGAGAAAGGGAAAGAAAAGAGGACAATTCTGGGAGAGGTGCAGGCTTTTTAAATGCAAAGAAGACCCTTAAATATTAGATGTTCTAGTAGAGCATGCTGAATGTAAATGAGTCCTTAAAGGTCTCATTCCATTGTTTTAAATTCATTTTAAAATGTCTAGTTGTGGTCTCTGAATGAATGCCATGTAAGCCGTTTATTCTTATTTTTTTCGTCCTGCTTTATTTCACTGAATTAGTGGTCTCTGAAAGACAGGATTTCGGCTCTAGCTCAGGAAAATTAATGCATGCAAACATATCGCCTCTGATTGGCTAACAGCACTGTTTGACGCACCCACTAGTGTTCTGTCAAGCTGAGCTGCCTTGTCAAACCGTGCTTCTCTAGTGCTTATTTAAGGTCAGAATCAACTGGAGATTACATTTAAACCTACGCTGCCTTGTCAAACCGTGCTTCTGTAGTGCTTATTTAAGGTCAGAATCAACCGGAGATTACATTTAAACCTACACTTACTTACACAAGCTAGCTAACGCTAACTAGCTCTGTAAACAGAACTGTTAGCTCCTCCTTAGCTATAGCTCCTAATGCTGTAGCCCAGGTTCAGCGCTGCCTGTGGGCGATCCCGAGCAGTGTTGGGTGATGCCATGAAGTCACTGGTTGATGTAGACACCATAAAAGACACCTCTCTGATCAACTTGTATTTCTGAGGATTTTCTTTTCTTAGCTACTGCAGATAAGGGAGGTTGAGAAACAGTTTCATATGCAGCATCATATATAACTCAGAAAGACCTATAGTATTTCACAAAGAACAACACAAAGTTGTTTTTTAGTCGAAGGAGACCTTTAACCCTCCCCCATTGCACTTTTGTCCCCAGCACTTAGTGCATTGCAATTACAAATGAATGATTATTCTACGCTAAGACTACGCTTGACTAATCATTGCAAGCCTAGTGCACACAGTTTTCCTGTGCTGCATGATGTGTTTAGGGTCATTGTCCTGTTGAAACACCCAAATGTGCATGTAGCGCTTCTGCATTCGTCTTTAACAGCATTTTCATTTCCTTTAAAATAAAAAAATCATTTAGCTTTAGAGAGCAGAGACACCAAACAATAGAGTTTTACACAGTGTTAGCAAAATGCACATTTTCCTCTACACTGTTTTATTGAAAACAATATTACTCTCATTGACAAAAAAATGAATCAAGAAGTTTTATGAATGAAATGAAACTTACAGTGCTTTGCAAAAGTATTGAACTTTTCGACCTTTTGCCACATTTTAGGCTTTAAACATAAAGATATGAAATTGCAATTTTTTTGTGAAGAATCAACAACAAGTGGGACACAATCTTGAAGTGAAACGAAATTTATTGAACTTTTTTAGAAATAAAAAACTGAAAAGTGGGGCGTGCAATGTTATTTGGCCCCCTTGTGTTAATACTTTGTACAGCTGCAAATCTCTTGGGGTATGTCTCTATTAGTTTTGCACATCGAGAGACTGAAAATTTTGCCCATTCTTCCTTGCAAAACAGCTGGAGCTCAGTGAGGTTGGATGGGCAGCAGTTTCAGCTCTTTCCACAGATTCTCCATTGATTTCAGGTCTGGACTTTGACTTGGCCATTATAACACCTGGATACATTTATTTGTAAACATTCCATTGTAGATTTTGCTTTATGTTTGGATCATTGTCTTGTTGGAAGTTAAATCTCTGTCCCAGTCTCAGCTCTAACCGGTTTTCTTCCAGAATGGTCCTGTATTTGTATTCCACCAGAGTGATCATGGGCCTCTTGGCTGCATCTCTGATCAGTCTTCTCCTTGTTTGAGCTGAAAGTTTAGAGTGAAGGCCGGTTCTTGGTAGATTTGCTGTGTTCTGATAAATAGATTTCCAGTTTTTGTGGAAAACTGTACAATAGAAAAATGTCTGACATCTAGTGCCTCCAGTGGATAAGATATGGAGGAATACAGGATCCATACAGCATATTTGGAACATTTCCCAACACTATTTAATTATTTCATTCCTGCCTCTGAAAAAAAGCTATTAAAATACCTGTGAAAGAAGTTTCCATCTAGCAGTCTGATGATACAAGGAAAATTGTGCATGTATTGTATCTCTTTCGCTGGCAGCAAAACAGCCCCAGAGCGTGATGCTCCCACCACCATGCAGCACAGATGCTACAGTGGTCTTGGGGTTAAATATCTCACCTTGACTTTGCCCTTGGCATCCTGTGGTCATCCACAAACTTCAGGTGAAATTAAAGATGTTAAAGGTGAAGCAGGAGCTTCTTTTTTGGATAGCAGCTATTTTGTCCATGACAGTGTAAAAAGTGTTCCACTTTAGTCAGTGACACTGCTGTTCAAGCAGCTTTTAGTTCCAGTGGCTTGGTGGTTCTTTGTTGTTTTGAATCATTTCAGTTCTTATAGTCATCTAGTCATCAGGGGCAGTGCACTACAAGCCCCTGTAGTGCGGCCTAGGCTTCTGCTTATATTACTTTTACTTTTATATTTTAAGTAGTTTAAAGCAGTAATTTTATACTTTTACTTAAGTAAATAGTTGAGTTGATACTTCAACTTCTACAGAAGTATTTTTAACCCCCGGCATCTATACTTCTACTTGAATAATGAATGTGAATATTTTTGACACCCTTGAACGTGATATAGTCTATTGTGTTTCATTTGTATGTTTGCTCAAAAATACATACCTACCCAACTATGATTCATTTAAAAGGTGTAATTGCCTTGCTATGTTTTTATATTATGATTATGACAGTGGCATTTAAAGGTCTTAAAAATTCATAAAATTCATATTGTTTATCACAATAATTTCTGGGACAATATATCGTCTACAAAATCTTTTTATCTTCTTGTTATTTTCATACATACACTGTAAAAAACAAAACTTAAAATTGTTCTGCTTAATGTGATTTTTAAGTCAGCTGAATGAGAAATATTAAATTGCGCCCTAAAATATAGCAAACTAATCACCCCAAGTTACTTTATTAAGTTTCTTGTTAAATGTTGGTCTAAATAAATAATCTGTGTTGACAAAATTAACTAATTGTAGTTGAACCCTAGTCGAGGCCATGCCAACTCTGCACATGCTCAGTTTGACCCTTTATTTGATTGGGGTCTATGGAGCAATGTTAATCACACTATTTGCATATTGGGCGTGTCCTTCCAAGAGATTTCTGGTTGGCACAACTGCATGTTTTTTTTTTTTTTTTTTTCAAAACTTAAAAGACTGAGTTGGTCTCAAAACACAAACATGTAGTGCAGTAAGTTGCCTTAATACTTTTTTTATTTTTACAGTGAGTGAATAAATATCAAATAAATAGTAGATAAAAAGGTGAGGAAAATATTGCGCGTTACAAAATATTGCACAAATGATAAGGAGATCACAGTACATGCAGTGAGATGGATATGGCACACGGTAAGCATTACAGCTACACTGAGTAGTATGTAAGTTTCCAACTTTTGTTTGAATCTATTAAAATCTGTTAAGTTATTTATATTGGTAATATGTATATAGGTTATTTAATACATATAAAAAGTATATACGTTTCAGTTCTGTGACAGATTTTGTGGAACTACTTTTTGGCGGAAGGCACAGTCCACATTAAAGCATATTCAAACTGAATTTTTTTAAGTTCTTTGATTTTTTTTCTTTATTCTTTTTGTAAAAAAAAACTGTTGTACCGAAATGCGCACCCTCTCCGCTTTTAGACTCTTTGCCCCGTTTTTCTGTGCTAGAAATGCGCACCCTCTCCGCTTTTAGACTCTTTGTCCCGTTTTTCTGCACTAGAAATGCGCACCCTCTCTGCTTTTAGACTCTTTGGCCCGTTTTTCTGCGCTAGAAATGTGCACCCTCTCCGCTTTTAGACTCTTTGGCCCGTTTTTCTGCACTAGAAATGAGCATCCTCTCCGCTTTTAGACTCTTTGCCCCGTTTTTCTGCACTAGAAAGCACCCATGTTTATGTATCGACAGCTTGGGAAAACTCACTCCTAGCACCCCAAAAATAAAGAAGAATCTGCAAAGGAAGATGTTGCACCCCCTAGTGTCTTGTTTTAACATCCAAGCAAATGCACACCATAATTATTAGTGATAAATAACGACACACAGAGCTGGGAGGATTCTTGTTAAAAAGCATTGTTGGCCAATGACAAGATTTATAAAATGTACACATGTACAGACAGGCTGTACAGCAGTGTAAACCAGTGGCAATACAAATGTTGCAGCAAAGTCACCTTCACAAATCTTACACTTTCTTATTACATTGTTTGTAATGCAGAGTTTGGCAGGATGACAGTGTTCACAGAGCTTTAAAAGAAAGATCAAAAGCAAAAAATAAACAAACATATATTTTTTTCAAAGATATTTACAAGGATTTGATGATTCGTATTATGCCAGAATTAACACAGCACAACATCTGGATGAGAATTAGCTTGATTAAGCTTTCATCAAAGGGGCACTCTGGTGAAACAACAACAACAAAAAAAAAGAAATAAAAAAATATATTACATGTTAATTCTAATTCTAGTTTTAGGCCAGAATGCCCCTTTTAGATCAAAATTAGGAAATCAGCTGAAATCCGTAAATAGCAATAAGCTAAGCCATGTGCAATAAAGTGTACTATTCACTATCCTTTTATTGTTATAAAAAAATTAATATGAAATATGCAGTAGGCCCATGTTGGCAGTGAAAGCTGTACAAAGTGTCTGGAAACACACTAAGAAAAATAAGAACCACAACATCTAAAACACACAGTAGTCTGAATATCTGTAATGTGAATATTTAAAACACTAAATGGAGTTAATAAATAATATCAAAATAATAAATACATTTCGGTATCTTTCACCATTTAACAAAGTTGCACAGTTTCACATAGATGTATGTGTTTGTCACAGACATAATAAAACATTGTAAAATACTACAAATCTGAAGTTTGGATCACAAAAGTTGTAATTATTATACACACTGTGCTGGTCATGTTCAAAATTATTAGAATGTTCAAAAAAACATGATTTGCAAAGTAAAGCACACAAAATATGCCAAAAAATGCCAAAGAATTTGGAATTACAGTATTATTTAATTATATAAGGGGCATTCCAGCTATGATAATCTATACATGTAAATTCTGCTATTATGGGTGCTTTGCTTCTAGAAATATTTTTCATGTTTAGAAATGTTTAATGATATGAGAAATATCTTTCAATGATAAAGTTTGTGCGCAGGAAGAGCTACAAGCAATTTTATGGTGGATATATTGAGACACATTGACATATTGAGGCCCTTCAAAATGATTTTTGAGCTGATTTTTTGAAGTAGTGGAACCTTTCACTGAGTCTGACTTTTTTTGTGCTCTGTTAACATGGTTAGAATCTCCATAGTTTCCATTTCCACTTTACCTTTTCTCTGCTCCCTGTCCACATTCTGCTCTTTTTTCCTTCTCCACATGAGTGCTTATTAATGAGTACAGCTATAGTTTGTTGTTCTTTGAGAAACATCATGAAACAAATGCTCCTAGACAAATAATAATAATCCGTAAATCAATGCGTTTTTTTTTTTTTTTTTGTGAAATTTTCAATGGTTTAAGGGTAACTAACCCCCCATGATTTTTGTTGACTCTATCCTCAGCTCAAATTTGAAAGAGGCTAAAATGGGAGGAAAGGTTAGGGTGATGTATGGGTTTAAGGGCCGGGGCAGGGCAAAAGGGAGAGCTGATTGGCTGCAGCAGCAGCAGTGTGCCATTTGATAGTGGCAGAAATTACCACAGTAAAAGTGTTTTTCAAATATTATTGAAAAAAAAATGTTGTAGGGTTTAGTGGCTCTTTAACATATCAATTTTAGCATATAGTTCCAGAGGATTTGATTAATTGAATAATGTAATTTTGTACAATAGGCAAAGTTACATAATATAATATAATAATTATTTAATATAAAATTTAGGCAAATCTAAATTCTAAATGGTAATTTAAGGCTGGAATGCCACTTTAACTTTATATAGTTTGGAACCAGAAGTTTGACAAATTAAAACAAATGATCAAAAATATTTAAATACTGATACTACCCCTTACTCAACAGTGTTGATAAGAACAGAACTGCAATGCGCAGCCTACCGAAAACAGATATAGTCTAAATAAAATGGAACAATTCAAATCTACCTTGTGTACCTTTTGAGAAAAGAAAATCAAAGTATAAGGTAACATACATTTATTTTCAAGAGTTTTTGGCAAAAAAAGCTAAAAACACATAACAACATATTGTAATCAATCAAAACAAAAATATTATAACTTATCAGCGTAACAAGATCAAACTTAAACAAATTCAATTTCAGTCTATCGATTAAAAAATTTAGACACATCAAAGATGGCAACTTCACAGAAGAAGGACAGCATATAAATATAAAATAAGAATAAAATATATGAGAGTGCCTCTAGTGACCAAATCCATCAGGTTTTCAAAGAAGTCCTCTTCACATTTCTTAAAAAATAAAAGCATTAAAAAAAAACAAAAGGTGAAATTAGCATTGACTATCTTGTGCTAGCTGACACTACAGAACAAATATGGTAATTCACATAACCCTCCTGTCCTACTGTGGATCAAAATAACTTGTTTCAAAGTTAAAAATTGAAAGAAAAATTATGTAATTCTTTTTTTGGAGCATGAAGCTTCGGAGCTTTGTGCATTATGTGTTCCCACACAATATTCAGGTCATTCAGAACACTGAACAGATGTTACAAAAACTAGAATCGACAAATTTAATTCAAAAGTAATTGAGAAAATGAAAAAAAAAAGGTACATAATATAATAAAATCAAATAAAAAGTATTGATTTTAATTACACTAACAATGTTTATGCAGTAAAATATTCTAGTTTTGGATGGTTAAACATGTCCAGGGTCAGTCTGCACAGGAACATTATTGGTGTTTGAACATAACAGAAGGGTTAATCTGAATCACACTTACGGTAATTTATTAATCTCACACAGCATTATTTAAAGGCATACTCCAGTGTCCTGCATATACTTATCATTCAAAGAAGACAAAAATTAGCTGTAGCCTACCCATGAGTAAGAGTCAGATTACTGTGTTATTCCAAAGAAAGATAAAAGTTACCAGGAACAAATATTTATATATTTATAATGAGCTGTACATACAGAAGTACCGTACTTTTTCACACTATAAGTCACATTTAAAATCCTTTTATTTCCCCCAAAATCATCAGTGCCCCTCATAATCAGGTGCGCCTTACGTGTGAATTATACCAGTCAGGCTGTAAGGAGCAGTAAATCCATTCCACTGAAGTACAGCGTTATACAGGAGTTTCAGTTTAGTTCTCCAGCACTATTAGCATTAGCCGCTAACTACACTAAGCGCAAGCTCTTTAGCTGTTCAGGGGTGAGTATATCGGACTGTAGTCTGCGTGTTTATCGTATTTAAACATGAAATATGCTAGCTGATATTACCCTGGCTTACCGGAACACTCAGGGTTCCTCTGTGTAGTGCTGTCAGGCAGCTTTAGCAACTAAATGCTAGCGGTTAGCCAGTAATGCTAATGCTTAATGTTTAGTGGAAATCTAAGCTTACTATACATAAACAAAAGTGCTTTACTCACCCAAATAAACAGTTTTCAGAAGAGAAATCTGTGTAGATTAACATCCAGTGCTCGTTCTGACTCGTCTGGGCTGTTTTTTTTTTTTTGTTTAGTTTAGCTTAGCTTAGCTTTACAGGTGTACCTGCTGAAAAAGAAGGAAAACATGACGACACCCCACATCCTTCCTAGTGTCGCATAATATTCCATATGTATGAAAATAGATCAGAAAAATGGCTTATAGTGCGAAAAATACGGTATAATTCTTTATTTATATTATTATTACCTATAGTAGAAGACACTAGGCACCCACGTTTTGTTATAATATTTCACAAAAGTTGCAAAAAGAAGTTCGAAACACTGGAGTATCCCTTTAATTGTATCTGTAGCACTGACTCATACTAAAGCTAAAGCCTTGGGAGAACCATAGATACAGCATATAACCATGTTCACAGCAACAAAATCCCTTTAGAAATATAATATAAACACATCATGAGGATTCAGTGTTGAGTTGAAGCTGGACAGTAGCTTGGATGTTAATTCACAAATCATATTAATCATCATTACAATACATTATGTACAAAAGTCCAGTTCTACCAAAGGCAATACTGTGTGATCACTACAGAGACTTTAACCTAATGAATCAAATACATTCACCACCAATGTACAATAAATATGACACATCACCAGATCCAATAATAATAATAATAATAATAATAATAATAATAATAACAAAATTCCAACATATTATTACTATTACACTAAAATTGTCAATTTAATCACAGACTAGATGGAACACACTAGTAGTAGCAGAGCTTTTGAGTATTATTTGTTGTTCCAGTGGAATGTTAAGAGAGATGGCAATGGCACCAGTCAGTGATTTAACCCTGAGAGCAAAGCTTTATTTGGCTGCTTTAGCCAATCAAAAAGCGTGAATTGCAGGTGTTCCACCCATGAGCCCGGAGAGGTCCTGAGGAACATCTTGTTGATGGAGTTGCGTAAAACTGGATGACTGGAGCAGAGAGTGATGCCCCAAGAAAGCATGGAGGCAGTATAGGATGAATGAGGGGGTGGATAATGAAATAAGAGCTAAACTGATTCTAGACCTGCTGTACAATGTTATGCCAGCACTAAAGACTACATGGAAAGAAAAATCCTATAAAATCAGACACTCCTGAAAATACAGGTGCTAAGGTGGAGTCAGCTAAGAAAAGAACTATGTTTGAATTCATGCACTAATTTATTGGGTTGTAAAGTAGTTTATATAAGACTAGTTGTTAATGTTTTATATCTTTATAATTTTAGATGTAGCGGTGTCTCTTTTAGGGTGTTTTCACACATGAATGATAGAACCAGACTCCACACAAAGGTTCTTGTGTTTGTTGCTTAGAATATATACTAAACATTTAGTCAGGTTAATTTTGGTTTCACACTGCAGTTAGTGACTGAGTGGACTAAAGAAATTTACTACATTCTGTCATCATGAGCTACATGGGCTGCGTCTCTCTGTACTTCACATTACTTGGTTTGTAGAATAGTGTCAGTTCTGCAAGCTGATTTTCCAGGTGTTGTGCTGAATTCTACATCTTATTATGGGAATAAACATCAAGCAGCAGAATGTGAGTAACAGTTCACAAGGTAATTCCTTTTATAAATATAGGGTTAATCTACAGTTACAGTAGATACAGAAATCGCCAACATAAGCGTTTGCATGTAGAAAAATGGGAGACAGATTTCAGCACAACACTGGTTTGTTTTAAAGCTGAGAACAGACCAAATTCTGACCTGTGATCTGGAACCTTTCACATCTGCTCTTTTGGCTCTGACCAAACTGAGAAGTATGGGCCCAACAATGTAGGCATGAAAGCCCCCTTAAATTAAGTTAATTTGTCATTTATATTAAAATATTAACTGAATGCTACAACTGATGCTGCTTTATGTTCTAAATTTAAAAGCATTTCAACCATATTTATTTCTACATGTTTTACGAATATAACATAAATTTTCGGCATTCTGTATGCAGGTGAACCCTTAAACATTGCTTAATTTACTTTTTCTAGCTTGAATTGTAGATGTTTCCTTAATGTGCTAAAAAAACATAAAAATGTGTTTAGTTAGATTTAGAAAAGATTCACTTATTTACATTTTTTTTCTTGCAACTCTAAGCAACTGATGTTTGCTGTTTTTATCAGCTAAATGATTTTGTATTTCACTAGAACTCTTTATATATATATCCCAATAATAAAAAACAAACAAACAATTAAGAACCTTTATTTTCAGGAGTGTACGACCTAAACTTAAAAAAGTTAATAACTGCCTATATATGTAAGCTTTGTTTTCAAAGCACTTGTGGTATTTCACATGGACACAACACTTAAATAAAAGAATATGATACTACAGATAAAAAAAAAAAAACATTAGTCTTTTTACTGTTTACACAAAGCAAACAGTGTAGAGTAAACGATAACTCAAGAGACATCCCTCTCTCTTTTATGGCAGGAGGGAGAGGGCCCTCTATTGGCAGTGGCAGAGAAGAGCATGTTCTATCAAAATGCTCTGAGCTTAATTTCAGTTGTTTGTTTTGATATTTTAAAAGTATTTATAAAACCCACTTTCCTTTTTTCTTTTAAACGGATAAAATGTTTTTTTTGTATGTTTTTTTTTACATAATGCTGTACATCTTTCCCTTAAAACATGTGTCTTGTTGCAGGTAACACTGCCTTATTAGGTTCTTCACAGGTCCAGTCGTAATTTGTATAAAACATCTAAGGGAAAAAGGGCTGATCTGCGATCAGTTTTGGTGTTTCATGTCTTAGTTGACCCATTCAAGCTCAACACAGACAGAATATTGAGCATTGTTTTGTAGGAGATGTATGCGCTTTACAGGACATTACCAAAAACCTTATTCAGTCTAATACGAAGCTGCAATGTCAAAATACACAGATTTACAATCAAAAATTTTGTAACCGCCTGAGAGACTGTGGAAACACCACTGACCATAACACATACCATGCAGTTACACCAATAACCTATAATTACTCTCCATTTGTTTGTGTAATTACTGTTACATATGTATATTTTTTGTATATTGTTTATTTGGCATGGTTTGTATTGTATTTTACGTATATTATGAGAGACAGTGGCAGAGTAACACTCTCCATACTGTTACACCACTGACACATTATACATGCTGCAGTATTACACCACTGACCCAAACAGACTCTCTGTAATGTATTGCCCTAATCCATAATAAACTACACCGTGTAACATCACTAAAATAATGCAATTCAGAATATAACACTGCAGACTGAAATGCAGTTTACAGTGTAACACCACTGACTGTTAGGGTGGTGTTTAAAAAAAATCGAATCAAATGTATCTTTAATAAATGATCCGATATTTTTTATTCAAATAAACCCAAGATCGATCCTTAGAAATAACCTAGACTTAGCATCTGTTTGACTGGTTGCCTTTCTGTGTGTAAAATTCACTATTTCACATGCATCTGGTGTAGCACTGCTGAGGAAATTCATGCTTTTATTGATTAAGCAAATGTTTGATTAGAATGACACTACTGAGGTAATTTATTACAAAACTGCACTACTGAGGTAATAAGCTAGCTAGCTAAACATGTGAGTAATTTATAATTAGAAATGCAATACTGCTGAGGTAAATGTTCTTTTTTTCTCTGGTTTGTTGTATATATATATATATATATATATATATATATATTTGTATTTCAGTTTTTCATTAGCCTGAATATGATTTACATTTTTGTGGGTGGAGCTTGAACAGGTCAATCATCAAACATCATTATACAGTATAATGAACAAGCTGAACCCATATCAGCCCTTCCTCTCTGAGATGCTCATACACTTCATAACCACTTCTACAATCTACAGAATCATGTAAACAGACCCCCGATCTGTCCAGAAATAAGACCACCAGTGTCTCTATTCTGTTTGTCCTCTAATATTTCTACTTAAACTAATGTAAGAGTGTGTGTGTGTGTGTGTGTGTGTGTGTGTGTGTGTGTATGTTGTGTGTGTCACCGGGCTGTGCTGGTCTGTTGATTGACAGGTGTATACAAGTACTTCCAGATGGCGTAGTAATGGATGCCTGCTCCCAAGGCAACGAAAAGGTGCCATATAGCATGAGCGAAGGGAACCACCCCATCACTTTTAAAGAACACCATCCCCAACACGTAACACCCGCCCCCAACCAACAGCTCACACAGACCCGACCTGTCCGCCTGAGAGAGAGAGAGATAAAGAGAGAGAGAGAGAGAGAGAGAGAGAGAGAGAGAGAGAGATACAGAGAAAGAGAGATTCAGAGAGAAAGAGAAATAAAGAGATAGAGATAAAGTAAGAGATACAGAGAAAGAGAGATACAGAGAGAGAGAGATACAGAGAAAGAGAGATACAGAGAGAGAGATACAGAGAAAGAGAGATACAGAGAGAGAGAGAGATACAGAGAATGAGAGATTCAGAGAGAAAGAGAAATAAAGAGATAGAGATAAAGTAAGAGATACAGAGAAAGAGAGATACAGAGAGAGAGAGAGATACAGAGAAAGAGAGATACAGAGAGAGAGATACAGAGAATGAGAGATACAGAGAGAGAGAGATACAAAGAGAAAGAGAAATAAAGAGATAGAGATAAAGTAAGAAATACAGAGAGAAACAGACAGGGAGCGAGAGAGATACAGAGACAGAGAGATACAGAGAGAGAGATACAGAGAGACAGACACAGAAGACAGAATCAGAAAGACAGATACAGAGAGAACGTTACAGAAAGATATAGACAAAGAGATACAGAGAGTGATTCAGAAAGAAAGAGATAAGAAAGTGATACAGTGATAGAAAAAGTATACAGAGACATACAGAAAGATACAGAGTAGATTTGAAAGAGAAAATGAGATAAATTGTAACAGACTCAGTGTAGATAGTGAGAAAGAAAGAGACCGAATGAGAGAATGGAGACAGAATAATAGAGAGAATGAAAAGAGAGAAACACAAAGTAGACAGAAAGAACAGAGAAACAGAGAGAGAGATAGGGGAGAGAGTGTGTGAGACAGAGTGTGAAAAAGTAGAAAAAAGACAGACAGTGGAGGAAAAGCGAGAGGGAGATAAGAAGCAAGTGACGCAGTGATAGGGTGAGAGAGCACAGAGAGAGGGAGGAGAGATGGAATGGAAGTGAGTGAGGAAGGTAAAAGAGAGAAAGAGATAGAAAAAATAGAAGAAAAAGAAGAGAGGAGAGAGATCAAGAGATAGAAAGAGAGAGGAGAAATAAAGTGAACATGAGTACAGTGGAGGAAATAGGGTGAGAGAAGCAAGAAAGACCCAGTGTAGTGAATTGGTGAGAGAGAGAGAGAGAGAGAGAGAGAGAGAGAGACAAAATGAGAAACAGAGAGAGGAGAATATGGAAAGTGTGAGTGAGAAAGAGAGAGAATGAAGAGAGAGAGAGAGAGAGAGAGAGAAAGAAAGAGATAGCTAGTGAGTTCCGGTTCCTCAGAGGAGATGTTTACTGTATTTGCAGATTTGCAGTCATGTGACGAGACGCTTTCTTACCATTGAGAGAATAACGAGGGCAGGAAACACTCCCATCGCTGTGTAGCACACTAGCTCCACCACCTTATACCTGCAGTGCATTCACATCACACACACACACACACACAAACACACAGTAATGCAGCAGTCTGATCTGACTCATCTGCTGGGCAGCTGCCAATTAAGTAAAAGCTGTAGTAGATGCAGCAAGATCATTACATACACTCACTAACAAAAAACACACACCCTGGATTGCTGCAAAACTCAGCATGCAGTTGTCTCAGGCAGATTACGATTAAGTAAACGATTACAGGGGTGGCCCAATTGCACACTGCGTCTTGCCACAAGGGGGCACCATAGTCTAAAGGCAATACTCTTTTGGGTAGTGTACCTCTTGTTGAGAGATTGATGAATTCTAGACAACCCTCTAGGATGTTTTGCCCATGTTGACAGACACGGAAAGGGACGAAATCATTGGAATGAGAGATGCAGCCCACTGTTTGCCTGTGTAATAAACTAAAACCTGAACTGCTGTGAACTAAAAGTTTATTATCCTCAGTGAAAATCCAGGGATATTAACAGCTCAGCATTATGTTTTTCCTCTAATGATAGGGCTCACAACTGGTATTTTTCAGCTGGATAATGCTCACCCACACACAGCAAGTTCGTTAGCAAATGTGTTAATTTTTTTGCCATTGAGTGTATTCAATAAAGACATCAATATACTATTTAGTTAATTCAGTTGTAAATATAATCATAAATAAAATAAAATGTTTTAGACTTAAGAAGAATTATACTGAACATCTGAAAAATTAAATTGAGAGTGATCTTGGTATAAAACAGATGGATTTTTATTTTTTTTTAAGAGTGGAATGAATTAAAACCAAAACTTATATAAAGCAATATCTGTGGTTCTTTTGCTGTGACTGCTCATAGCATTGTGCTATAAGGTTATTGCATTTATACTCACAGCATGTGTGCAAACATCTTCTTCTTGTTATGGCATTTTTCAAAAGATCAAGACATCTAGAGTTCATTTGAGACATTATTTTAATGAACAAAACAAAAAGATCTATCAAAAAAGATGTACCAACACTGACAGTTAGCTCCGATTCACTTTCCTTGGCTGGATGGGGAGTCATGTTATAGGCAGGGATTTTGACTAATAAAAGTTATCCCTGTAATTCTACACTATTTCAAGACTTTTGTATGGTACAAGTGTATGACATTTAACATTTATTTTGACTTAACAACGTAATCTAATTGTAACAGGGATATGTCTTATGAAGGGTGTTGCACTATTTTTCTTGGAACCTTTGTTCCATACCATGTACTAGGAGTATGAACAACCCGAAGAAACATGGTGGTGGTAGGCTCACTAATGATTTTGTATATTAACTGAAATTGCTATAGTACTGTTATGGTCATGGTCCATTTACCAACAGTATAAAGTTGGCTAGTTTCGCTACAATGAAGCACAATTTTACACCGAACCCACATGAATGACAAAATACTAAGACGAAACCTTAAAAACAAATACTGAATCAAAAAAAAAAGCAACAGGCACACACAAACCTCTCATGAAAGAAGAAGACATATGCAGTTCCTCCAGAGGCCATCACCCAGACTACCCAGCGCATGTGAGACGCCCATGGACCGAGTTCCCGCAGGGTCAACCTGATAAACACATATAGAGCAATGATTCTTGGCTTTTTATCTGGGCAGATCCAGAGAAGATTCAACTAATCTATAATTGAGAAACAATATGTTTTTTCTGGTTTATTCAGTAGTTTACTGTACGTTTCTGGATGTGCAACTAATAGAATTAGCTAATGTTAGCATCCTATAGCTCGGTATAATGTATAGTGAGGCTAATAAAGATGTTTTTGTATATGTTATTAAGTGACAGTGATCAAAATGTTGCATTTGAAGTAAAAATTATTATATGTTATAACCTTCAAACTTAAACAAAAACATACCCAGTGAGGGTCAAGAGTTATGCTTAGGCATTTTTTTCCGCAGGTCAATTCTGCTTTTATTTGGACTTGACCTTAACTGTCATCTGCCTCTAATTTTCACTCAATCTCAAGTTGTTGTTTTTTTTTATTTATTTGGACTCAACCCGGAATCAGTTTCAAGATTCAAGTTTTCAGGGTGCGTCCGTGTCTATGTTACCTTCTGGCTCTCTCCCATTAGTTAGGCTGTTTTATTCAGATCTGCCGGAGTCATTTGATTATCACACTCTTATAATGTTTTATATTTTCTGTTTTACATAAATCCAGTCAAAACTAATTCCCTCTCTCTGCCTTCCTCCGAGTTACTGACTGCCCACTGACTGTTCTCCTGTCTCCAGACCGATGAAAGTTTCTGGAAGTCAGCCTTCCCCATCACCCACCACAGATCAGCTGTCTATCATCCAGTTTATTCCACATGCCACGGACTAGCTGCTCACTCTCCACTGTAGATTACATCCAAATTTACATGAACTCTAACTGCTTCTGTTACTGGTGTTGCTACACACCTAAATATATTAGACCTGTTAGGATGTATAATAACTTTTTAATTCATTTAAAAGCTGTCTGACCAGTGGTAGGATGGCCCCCCCTAATATGTGAGTCTTGCTCCTCTTTTCTTCCTGAGGGAGTTTTTCCTTTCCTCCGCGTTTTTTACATTCAATGGTTTGTCTGGTTCTCTGTCTTGTGATCACATTTCTGTAAAGCTGTTTTGCGCCAACATCTGTTGTCAAATTTTATTTGATTTTAAGTTTTACCCAACATGACAAAGCAAAGGCAACACCAAGCTGGTTGACCATAAATTAAACAGCAAAACCAAGCTGGTTGCTGTAACCAGTTGTTTCCATAGCAGAGTAGTTTACCAGACTTTGTTTTACCATTTTTCTACTTTTAACCTAAAGAAAAAGTACTTCTGATTGGTTGTTCAGGTTTTGTTGCTAAAACCTCTGCGTATCTGCAAGATTCTGATGTGGTACGGAGTGATATGTGATGTGCTTACCAGGGTGTGTAGGATGCGGCAATGAAGAAATAAATCACCATTCTGTCACACATGTGAAAGCACTGCTCAACTGATCTAGAAACAGAGCGGAAACAGGCTTCATAAGGGTTAATTTAAAGCAATGTAAAGGAAAAGTCCCTAATTCAATTGTGCTAGGAACAGCTGTAATAAATGATTTCATAGTCATTGTAAGGTCATTTCATTTGTCTTGTTAGATTTGGTTTTACTTTTATTTGGACTCTGTCTGGTTTTAAGTTGAGTTTTAGACTCATTTATACTATAGCTCTACTTTCAAGTTCAGTTGAATTTATAGTAAAATGTCTCTGGGCATCATTTTATTTTAGAAACAAAAGTGACAGTGAAAGGGAAAATTACATATCTAAATACCCCAGCAAGTAATGGGTGGCGGGGCCTATCTAGACTATGACTTATCCATTTTGAAAGCCACTATATTTCATTTTTTGTGAGTTGAAATTTCTGAGCCTTCTGACTCACCCTGCTCATACATTTTATCAGATTCATAAAACATAATTCAGATTTCCTCATGTTCTCTGTCATTGTTGACTGAGCAAAAAAAGGCAGTTTCCCACAGAGGAAATTAAGCTTTAAGCAATAGCATACACTATTAATGTTCTTCCAGTGGAAAATCTCGAATTCAGAATGCTGTGTAGTCCCAGACTAGCCCTAATCCCTGTCTTTGAATCTAACCCAAAGTCTGCATATCTCTTATGTATTACAGTGTTTACCGTAAATGGCTCTTCTTCCAGGTGATGGTGTGAAACGCTGTGGAAATGATGAACAGGCTTGCCAGTCCTGCTCCATACAGCCATGCTGCAATCTCCTCCCAGTGGTCATCGGACAGAAAGTACAGCAACACCCCACCCACGATACTGGGAAGGATCCAGAGCTAGAAAAACAAGTACAGTTAAAACACCCACTTTTTTACATAAAAATGCACATTGCTATAATTACATTTGGACATACTGGATTTAGCAAATTATATTTCAAACTATACGCATAGCTCACCGCGTGTGTGGCACAATTCGCTGCATGTTCATAGTCTGTTGGCTGATACCTCTTATTAGATGGTGCTCGATTGTTCATATATCTGCAAAGAGAAAGACAGTTAGTTTTAGTGTAGTTCTGTAACAACTGATTTGCATCAATCCTCATGTTTAATATCATATGTACTCCTAACAGTAAAGTAAGTCACAAATCTATATACAAACCCAGTCACTCAAAAAAATAAAAGTAAATAAATAAATAAGATAAAATAAAAATGAAACTGTCAGAATCTTGAAAAACACTGTGATATACATTTTGGTCATACCACCCAGCACTATTTCAAACTGATATTTGCTGATTTATTTATTGCATGCCTGAAAAGGACCAAGTGAGGTTGGCTGCACTACCACAACTGCCCTACTATTTAAGCTCATTTTTATTTATTTTTATTACTTTTAAAGTTAAAACAGGGTCTCTCTGTAAGTTATAAATGTGTATATCGGCACCGTCATCCTCATCCGCAGATATATACAGTACATGTGTAATATCGGATATCAGCCCAGAATTCACACATCGGTGCATCCGATGAAGTCACATGTACAACATATTTATATAATTACATTACAGTACATGACTTTCAGATGCTATATCCTTCACCACGTCAGAAGGGATGGCATGTTTTTTTTTTTTTAAACAAAGCAATTTTATCATTGTATAAGACAGTCTCATCACATCATACCTGGTTGTTTCACCACAATTATGCCTACTGGTGAACTTGAGCAATTTAACAGAACCATTTGCCATTAACTCTCACAGAGGAAGATTCAACTCCCACATACAGTGTGGTACATAAATCCAATTAAATTAATCAATCCACTAAATGAAACTGTGTAAAAGCATTTTAAGTAGAAACACCAGAGAACTTGCAGTTTTCTGGTCAGACAGCAGAGGGCGCCCGTAATAGTGTTCAAACTGAATGAATGACTTTTTAGAGCAGCAGCATTTTTTAGCACTTTATGAATTTCATTGGTCATTTTGGCCGATTTGAGTCAGGTCATGTTACCTCATCCCAGCCATGTTTAAACTACTAAACAGGGCTGAAAATTAGTTTGGATATTAGTTTTGGATATCCGTTTTTTTACTACAGGTGCATCTCAAAAAATAGAATATTTTTGAAAAGTTAAGTAATTCAGATCAAAATGTGAAACTCATATATTATATATTGTTAATGATTATGGTTTACAGCCAATGAAAACCCAAAAATCAGTGTCTCAGAAAAAAGTACCAATTGGTACTTTTGGCAGTTTGGGCAGTGTGCCAATTCCTGCTGGAAAATGAAATCCACATCTTCATAAAGGTGTCAGCAGAGGGAAGCATGAAGCGCTGTAACCATCACTGATTGTAGAAACTTCACACTAGACCTCAAGCAGTTTGGACTGTGTGTCTCTCCACTCTTACTCCAGGTCTCTTGATTTCCAAATGAAATGTAAAATTTACTGATGATCAGTGATGGTTTGGAGAGACATGTCATCTGCTGGTGTTGGTCCACTGTGTTTTATTATCAAGTCTAAAGTCAGTGCAGTGTTTTTCCAGAAAATCTTACAGCACTTCATGCTTCCCTCTGCTGAACTCCCGCTACGTTCAGTGTTGAGCACGTATGGTTAGAGGAGAGGCAGCATGGAGAAACAGAAGCGGCAGAAAGTGGGTGCGGAGAAGTTGCAAACAAGTGAAATAACAGATTTTAAAACTGATGAATGATAAGTAAAAGCTTTGCATTTTAAGCATGACTAAAGTAAGTGTTAGCAATAGTAATAAAAGTAACAGGTATGCAAAAGGTATGCCCACACTGAATAAGAGTAAAACAGTGTCAAATGCTTTTAAGACAGTTGCGTTGCATTAATTCATAAAGCAGCCCTGTTTGTAGCCTGATACAAATAAATTGTATTGTACATGTATGATTAAAGGAGAAAGCACCTTTAACCTGAAGAATTAGAACTGAGCTATTATATCAGAGAAATTCAGAAAATACATATTAGAGATTATTTCAATAAAAAGGATTAAAAAAAAAAACATTTAACTACAGAGAACAGACGAAAATGGTGTTAGTGGAGGTAACAATAGACACTAAACTTCTTATATTTAATATGTTGATGATACATTATGCTTAAACATACATAAATTACAAGTCGATTGTGGTCTAAACCAAAAATGCCAGGGCCGATTTTTTGTCCCACTCCAGCTGTATGTATGAGTTTCACATTTTGAACTGAATTACTGAAATAAAATAACTTTGGCACCTCTACTACCTCAAACTGATAACAGACATCACCCATCATAATCTAATTCAATGAGCAAGCAAGGAATCAATAACTACACCACATTAGAAGACTCTGGAAACTCTAGAGGCAGCGTTTTGTGCCCAGCAGCTTGTCAGTGCCAGTCATGTTCACTGGACCAGCCGGCCATGTGACTCCTCACTCATTCCTGTGACTCGTCGAATTAAGCCAGCGCCGCTACGCACAGCCGTGCTCTGCAGTTGCTTGGCAACAGCTGGTAACCATGGAGAACCATGACAGAGGATTCTAGCATCCCTCACACACGTCTCCATGCAGGGCTGATGTCACCGTTGCATCCAAAGCAACGTAGGACCTGCAAAGCCTGAGGCAGCAGGAGGAAGTCTGTTTCCTAACAGTACACTAGCCTTATTTAAAGTGTACATTAATAACACATCTAATAATAATAACAATAATAATACATCCTAGTGCCAAAAGACATGGGACAGCACTGTGTAACTGGATGTATTACTTGGGAATTCCCACACCTTATAATGTATACACTGTGAGATGTTATTTTGTGTGTGAGAACAAATAGTGGGTGGCAGATTGATGGGACATTCCATTAATAAAGTTGTGCAGGCCTAAGAATATTAATATTCCTCAAACCACAGTGTCACGTGTGTACCAGGTATACCTCATAGACGGCATTACCACACACAGTGGACAGCGCAGTGAATGACAATAATTGTGACCATAGACTGTGTATAGCTGGACAGAGCATCATTGTCTCTCAAAAGTGAAGCCACCACAGGTCGGGCGCCCCCTGCTGTTCGGCTTCAGAAAGCTGTGTAACTCCACCCATCCCCATAGGTTTCAATGGCAAAACAGACAACTTTCAATCACGTTTTTTTCTAAGATACTGTAATTCTACCTCCTTTATTTAAATGCAACAGCTAGTGTAACCTCTGCTTATATTGTCAATCTTTTTTATCCCCACAGAATTTGGGGATTTTTTTTAAACGTTATTCAGCTCTATTCAAAAAGGTGTGGTTATTATTAAAGGGCTGAGTTACACCTAGCCGGGGTGGGACCAATGACGGTATGGGTGGGACCATAGACTGTGTATAGCTCTGTGCAGGCAGCCCTCAGGGGCGGAGTTATTTAAATAAGTAGGTTGTCTCTCCACAGTCTTTCTCCCTCCTCTGGTCTCTACTGCACAGACTCTGGTTTCAGGATTGCCAACATGGTGAAAGATTTTGGCTTCATTTTCATTGAAAGAATGGGAACGGCGACACAGCGTCCATCTTTTTTTACAGTCTCTGATTGTGACAGCTAGTGTCTGGCTAGAATTTTCAGTGCAAACAAAAAAAAGTTACTCTGGCAGTTATCACATCCACATATAATGCAGGATACCCCCGCATATACTGTATATTGCAGGCCAGTATAATGTTCTTTAACTTTCATTGGACATGGCAAAGTTATCTGTATAGATTGTTTTTATTTATAGTTTCATTTAAATAAGGCCAAATACTGCATTCTGACTGAATACAATGGAAAAGTTTTAGTTTTGGTTTGACTGTGATTAAAATAATTAAAAAACACACCTTCTTTCATTATGAGCATTGAAAATGGGTCGTGGCTGGGTCTTCCAGCATGACAATGACCCAAAACACACTGCCAGGGAAACTAAGGAGTGGCTCTATAAGAAACATTTCAAGGACCTGGACTGGCCTAGCCAGTCTTTAGACCTGAACCCAAAAGAACATCTTTGGAGGGAGCTGAAAGTCAATGTTGCTCAGCAACAGCCCTAAAACCTATAAGATCTGAAGAAGCTCTGTATGGAGGATTGGACCAAAATCCCTGCTGCAATGTGTGCAAACTTTTTCTGTACCAAATATTACAGTGTCTGTATCAAATATTTATTTCATGCAATAAAATGCAATTTAATTATTTAAACATCATGCAGTGTGAGAGGCCTCTCTATTCTTTGTAGGTGGGAAACTTGCACAATTGGTAGTGTATCAAATACTTATTTTCCACACTGTATAAAAAAATGTGATACTAATATGGCAAATACAGCTCTGGGAAAAAAGAGACCACTTAAGAATTACGAGTTTCTTTGATTTTACCAAATTTAAAACCTCTGGAATATAATCAAGAGTTAGATGGATGATCACAACCATCAAACCAAACTGAACTGCTCGAATTTCTGCACCAGGAGTAAAGGCATAAAGTTATCCAAAAGCAGTGTGTAAGACTGGTGGAAGAGAACATGCCAAGATGCATGAAAACTGTGATTAAAAACCAGAGTTATTCCACCAAATTTTGGTTTCTGAACTCTTAAAACTTTATGAATATGAACTTGTTTTCTTTGCATTATTTGAGGTCTGAAAGCCATTTCTGAGGTTCTGCAATTAAATGCTCTAAATGACAATGTTGTCCGTAGTTTATAGAATAAAACAACAATGTTTATTTTACTCAAACATATACCTATAAACAAAAAGCAAAATCAGAGAAACTGATTCAGAAACTGAAGTGGTCTCTTATTTTTTTTCCAGAACTTTATAATGATTTAAAATGATCTTTTTTTTTCTTCGTTTTATCATAATGTGGAAAATGTTTCCAGTTTCATTCAGTTTTGAGTTATGCTCTTGAATTGATTTTAGCTGTAACATTCTTGACTAACACTTTTTCATGCACTCCAAGTTCCCCTGTATCACTTGTACCAAACACATGAATCACATTACCTTATGCAAAGCAGCTCACACAAACAACTCCCTGCAAATA
Organism: Astyanax mexicanus; assembly: GCF_023375975.1. Taxonomy (NCBI): domain Eukaryota; kingdom Metazoa; phylum Chordata; class Actinopteri; order Characiformes; family Acestrorhamphidae; genus Astyanax; species Astyanax mexicanus. The sequence goes on along the minus strand of NC_064428.1, from coordinate 17,640,729 downwards.
TATACAGTGTGAAATTCTGAGACAGGCAACTTGCAGGAAATTCACCACAGAATCAGCATTTCAGGCAGACATTACCAAGAACAATGACCTATAATAGAAAGCTGTATTTATCTTGGTATTGTTAAATATGAAAGTTCAGTACAGGGATGTGACAAACTGTAAGCCTCAAACACTGCTGTTTAACAGGCCAATAACAAAAAAAATGCAAAGCTGTTACATAACACTCTTGACTTGTTATATTTACACCATCAGAACTGATAAACAGCCAGCCTACTAGAGGAAGACCTAGAAAAACATTGCATAACAGTAAAATGCAATAGTCACTTTAGTAGAACATGGTGTTGTTGATACTAGAGAGCAGCTCATCACCTGCAGTTATGTGATACAAGAATAAATAGGAATGTTCAGAAATCACCCCTTGAAAATGCAACATTTTCTGTGCCAGTGTCTGAAGAAGAAGAGCTTATTTATACTCAGAACATGACAAAGCAAGGCTAAAAGCTACCTAGCTACAACCAGCACTTGAGACAACCCTGATATGACACAAATGTTACTGTGTTAAAACTATGCTATAACACTGTATGTAGGTTATTTAAGCTTACGTTTCCAGGGGCATACATCAGCAAATTTGTAGGTTATTCATCCTAGGAATACTGGTGTTATACCAGTGCAAACACAAACAATGCAGTATTTTTCACTGTTTTCCAAAAGACTAAAATAAATTGTGACTACAGTGTGACTATTGTGCATGTGCACTAGGGGTGGGAATCAAAGAGCATTTCATATGCTATTTATCACACAAATCAATATGTGTGATAAAAATGTAGAACATATTTCAAAATATTGTGCAAAATATTGTTTCACCCTCTCCCAATTACTCTAGAGGCAATTTTGCATGCCCAATTCATTCTCATGTGTGTGTTTCCAGGAGATAATCTGAGTACTCCAAGAAAACCCACATAGAAACAGGTAGAAATTCCTTACAATCAGTGACCGTAGCAAGGATCCAACCCACAACGCCAGGCCATTACCTGCTACATTATTATGCCACCCTCTATTATATTAAACCTGTATTAAGACTGGTGTAATGCTAACATCTCCTAACATCGTTTGTGGTCTGTAAAAGAGTACAGAGTAAAAAAATATATATAAAACAGTTCCTTATGAAACCAAAAGTAAATCTAACATATTAGAAGGGTAAGAGTTTCTTAAAGCCCCACTAGGTAGGATTTCCTTGATTTTTGATCTTTTTAAAGAAGTAAAATTACAGCTTGAAACTCACTGCAGCGCTGCATTGAGGTGTAATAGAAGGAATAGCGGTGCTCCCGTGTCTGTGCTGGAGCTCCCCTGAGCTCAAACCAGACTTTGTAAGTTTTCTGAGGCGGCCGCGACCAACACTCGCGAGAACTGCGACCTGCTTTCCGACCTTTAGTTCTAACAGTTCTACAAGGACTACTGGTTCATTCGTTACAAACTAACATAGACACTCTGGCAGAAGCCGGAAAGAGACCGAATATGTCTGTGAAAGCCAGAAAACGAGAAAGAGAAATTAATTGGCCTAAAATATTTATCACACTCTGCAACTGTAGGGGGAGCCAACAAGCACAAAATCTCAATCCTACCTAGTGGGGCTTTAATCCAGTGACTTTAAAATACACTATTTTTGTGGACACCCCTTCCAATAAATGCATTCAGCTCCTTTAAGTTGAACCCATTGCTGCCACAGGTGTGTAGTAATTGCACACTCAGCTTGCCCAGGCCCTGTGGAGATGTATTGCTAATCATATAGGATTTTTTTGCAGCAGGGAAAATATGAATATGAATTAGGCACCATGCCCAATACTATGAGTGGTTTAGTAGGGTATAAAGCCCCAAGAACTGAGGAGCTGTGGAGCATCGTTCTCTGAAATGATGGTGCTTCATTCAGCACTTCTGTGATGAGTTGGGGAGTTGGCCATGAATGAAGTGAGTTGGTGATCATCTAACTTTTTCACCTCACTAATGCTCTTGTCAATGAAAGCTATAAAATCCTCTACAATGTAAAATCTACAATGCCACAAAATCTTGTAGAAAGCCTTTCTGGACAGTAGAGTCAGTTACTACAACAAAAGCAAGATTAACTTGTTTTTAATACCCTTTAATACCCAAACAATGATTGGGCGGGTGTCCCAATACTTTTTGTCCATATAGTGTACTTTCAAATGAGACACAAATTAGAGATAATGACATTCGTGCTGCCCTGTAATGATCTCTGGTTGTGGTTATAAATGGTCCACCATTAACTCTCTAGCAACAAAACTAACAACTCACTACTTTCACTTTGAAGAACAGAAGAGATGTGTGAAATGTGTTATCTTATGTGGTATAAGCTTTGTCAGTGCACACTCAGTTATCTTACAATCACACTAGCTTCACTTTACACACACACACACACACACACGTTCCAATTACTATATTTAGTGACCCAATCCAGTAGCCTAAATACTGTGACCTAACAAACGAAAGCCAGACATAACAGAACACATATTGATGTCTACTCAACTGAGATAAACTGTATACACCAGCCTAACCTTGAAGTGAACTTAAAGGAAACTTTCACTTGTAACTGTGTCTGTATGTTAATAAGCTCCCCTATGAGTGGCAGCCCTGTGTCGTACCAAGTTTAGCAATAAGTTAGAACACTAAAAACTCCCTTGCTTTTATTATAATAGTCCACCTTGGCCCACCAAAACAGCTCTGACCCATCAAGGCATGTACTCTGTCAGATATCCCCAGCATCTGGCAGGGTAGAATCTGGCACCAATACTTCCAATACATCCAAATCCTGTGAGTTACAAGGCGGGATCTCCATGAATGTAAGGCTCTCCAAATCAGAAGTTGGCCTTCTTTAGTACTTACCAATAGTGTTTCTATGATCTCACTAGCACCTACCAAGATTGGTCACATTAGTACCTAAAAGTACTCTGGAGTGGCCGAAGTAAGGACACCACAGTATTTATCAAAAGTGATCCAAGAAGGACATTCAAGTACCTACCAAATGTGGTTGGATAAAAGGCCACCATAGTACCTGCCAAGAGTGATCCAAGGAAGAACACCCTAGTATCTATCTAGGGTGGTCCAAGGAAGGATACTCTAGTACCTACCAAGAGTGTAAGTAAGAGGGTGTCCTTCCTCAGTCTACTTTTGGCAAGTACTGGAGTGTCTTTCCTCAAACCATTTTAGTAAGCATTAGAGTGTTCTTTGGTATCCATCAATGGACCAGACTTCGTAATTCTTCATTAGACCACTGTTTTTGGGTACTAGGGTGTCCGCTTTAAAGCATACTTAGTATGTACTATGTTGTCCTTAACTGGACCAGTCTTGGTAGCTCCTAGGCTATCTTTACTTGAATCACTCTTGTAAGGTACTAATGCGCCCTTCTTTGGAGCACTCTTGATAGGTACCTTGGTGTCCTTTTTCAGATTACTTTTAGTAAGTACTAGAGTGTTTCTCTTTTGACTACTCTTGGCTGTTGATTGGGTGTCCTTCTTTGGACCACTCTTGGTAGCTACTGTGCTGTCTTTTCTCAAGCCCTCAATATAAGTACAAGAGGGCTCTTCCTTAGACCAGTCTTGGTATAAAAGTGTCCCCTTGGACCACTCTTGGTAGGTACTAGGATGTCCTTGCTTCGACTACTATTTTTAGGTACCAGGCTGTCTTATCATAGATCAATCTTTTTTGAAACTAATGCGTTCAGTCTTGGAGCACTCTTGATAGGTACTAAGGTGTCCTTCCTTGGTCCTAATGCGTCCTTTATTGAACAATTAGGCCTTTCTAATATTTATAGAATGTATCGGCCTGTATAGTAATAGGCTGTCCTTCAACAGACAACTCTTGATAGGTACTAGAGTGTCTTTCCATGGACCACTCTTGGTTGGTACTAGGGTGTCCTTCCTTGGTCCTAATGTGTCCTTTATTGAACAATTAGGCCTTTATAATATTTATATAATTTATATGCCTTTATAGTAATAGGATTCTCTTTCTTGGACCACACGTTGTAGATACTAGGCTGTCCTTCCACAGACAATTCTTGATAGGTACTAGGGTGTTCTTTTTTGGGACCACTCTTGGTTGGTACTCAGGTGTTCTTCCTTGGTGCACTCTTGGTTGGCACTAGGGTGTCCTTCCTTGGTCCTAATGTGTCCTTTATTGAACAATTAGGCCTTTATAACATTTATAGAATTTGTATGCCTTTATAGTAATAGGATTCTCTTTCTTGGACCACATGTTGTAGATACTAGGCCTAGGTCCTTCCACCGATGACTCTTGAAAGGTACTAGAGAGTTCTTCATAGGACCACACTTGGTAGGTACTTCATAATCCTTTCTTGGACACCTCTTGCTAGGTCCTAATGTGCCCTTTATTGGACAATTGGGCTTTTATAATATTTATAGAATTTATAGGCCTTTATAGTAATAGGATTCTTTTTCTTGGACCACAATTTGTAGATATTAAGCTGTCCTTCCACTGACAACTCTTTATAGGTACTAGAGTGTTCTTCCTTGGACCACCCTTGGTTAGTACTTGGGTTTTCTTTCTTGAACAACTATTGGTAACTACTTCACGATCCTTTTTGGACCACTTTTGCAAAGTACTAGGTTGTCCTTCCTTGGTCCTAATGTGTCCTTTATTAAACAATAAGGCCTTTTTATCATTTATAGAATTTATTCTTTCCGCCTTTGTAGTTATAGGATTCTCTTTCTTGGACCACACTTTTTCTAAACAGGGTGGATGCTACAAAGCATGGGGTATATATATATTACTTGCATCATGATAAACTTGCAATAGAAATGTTCAGTTTCACACCACGCCACAGGCCCTTTAACTCTCATTATTCAATTCAGAACATCCCCTCCCCCTCAAAACACCCTGCATCCCCCCACCCAATGATGCATGATCACACTAATCCACACAATGTAGCCTCGATCCCACCAAATGGAGCTTCACATCCATAATTTATGGCTTTAAAGGCTGTGTTTGCCCCTTTAATGCATGCATTGAAACACACACATGCACAATGCAGATGGGTAACTATATTCAGTTATAGGCTTTCAACCAGTACGAATTCATCAACTGCTGAGTGAGTCACTCACGAGAGGGATACAGCTACAGCTACAGCAAAACGTGCGACTTTCTTTTACATTAAATATCCATCACTATTCGTGCTTCTGAATCGCTTATTTATTTAAGCGTCTGTAAATTTGATATACGATCAGATTGAGCGTAAGTTTATTGTTAGCTAGGTTAACTTGACGTTAGCTGTCACGTATCAAAACGACGCATATGATGGATGATTAACTAACGTTACTGATGTTATTCGCCTATAAAGCTGTCAAAATGATCCCGTTCCACCTTAAAAGATGCAGCGGTTTTGTAGTTTGTAGCACATATACAGGGTATATACTGCAAACCTGCTAAAAACGCTGTTTTTTATGAAAACTGTCTTGTTTTTCTAATTCTCCGCTCCACCTTAAATGCTACAGCGGTTACACTGTAGCGCCTACGCACGCCGATCGTTCGCCACAATGGGAGCGCTGCTGTTTTTAAGGTGGACTGGACAATTCGGAGGATGTTGAAGCAAAACACGCTGTATTTTAGCTTCACAGTGGGTTCTCTGAGTTAAATCTGATCTGAAACTCTGTTCTCAGCCGAAAGGTGCGAATGTTCGTCATCAACAGCAATGCACAAGCAAAAAATACATATACATATATAAATAATACAGTGCAGATGTTTCCAGCGGTTGCAGCACAGCCTCCTACCTTACGAGATTCATTTAAATGGGCTTCAGTGCAACTGGTGCACCACCAAATCCGAGTCTAAAACCGAGAGAGAGGCTGTTTAAAGGCCAGCCCGCGGCGACCCGGGGCGATCCCTGTAGTGTCGAGGCTCCGCGCGGAAGTCTGGAGGATGTAGCGGTTTTCCTACAGAGTCGTGATGTCAGCAGTGTCGTTTTTTTTTCAGACTGGGCTGAATCAGAGTGAGTGTGTGTGTGTGTGAGAGAGAGAGAGAGAGAGAGAGAGAGAGAGAGAGAGAGAGAGAGAGAGAGAGAGAGAGAGAGAGAGAGAGAGAGAGAGAGAGAGGACTCAGTGACTCAAGCATGCTGCTGTGATCTGTCAGTCTTGGGGAAGCCCTCCCCCCAGCTGGCATTTCAACGTTCAATCAACGTTGGATTTGGTGTACATTACATCACCACACAATTTAAAAAAACGTTTGGATGAAGACATGAAATAGTGATTTTCTTCCATTTGCGGTAACTGCTTTATAATGTTTATGTTCTTTTTGTTTTACTGTTGTGTTTTTTGATCAAATGTTCACTATCAGAATCCCATTATTACGGGTCTCCTCACGGAATGTTGTAACTGCAGTAATTCAGTCACCTTATAAATGTTTTTTTTTCTCTCTCTTTCTCTCTATGCTGTGTTGTTTGTGTGTTGAATGTTTTCAATAGGCTGTGCCTCTTGCCAGGCTGCCATTGTAAATAAGAAGTTGTTCTTAATGATTTGCCTGGTAAAATAAAGGTTTAAATAAATAAATAAATAGATTGATAGTGGTGGGTGACATTCTTTATACTCAGCTTCACTACAGTGAAATAGCTTTACCATAGGATTCTCTAGTTTTAGTTCTCGTAGTATTTCTAGTAGTAGTTCTTTGTAGTTGTACAGTTCCTTCTTTTCAGAGATGTATATTCAGAGAGAGAGAGAGAATAAACAAAATTTTATTTTTTTCATCATGGCATACAGGTTTTTTTTTTCCTTTTCCAAACAATTTTGAGATATGTGAGCTATGGTTTATTAAAGGTTGAAACAACGTTGCTATATCAACGTTCATTCCACTTTTCAAAATCAACACCAAATCGGATGTTAATTATTAAAATAATACGTTACAACACCAAATCCATGTTGATTTAACAGTAATGTAATAATTGATTCAACGTTAAAATATCAACATTTGCACAACCATTTAACATTAAATGTTGTTCCATTTAATGCATCTTGTCACAAATACCTGATGATACAATGAAAGTTTATTTTTGTTACAAGATGCAAAAAAGTAGTAAAAATGAACTATATATTTCCTGCAGATTTGATTGTAAGGGGCAGAAATGAAAATCTCAAAATAAGTTAAAATAATTTTGCTATACTACAAAATGGTAAAAAAAAAAAAAATTAATTTAGTGTCAGAATATAACTGGTACATTGCACTGGCTAAACTAATTCAGATATATAAATACTTATTGGCAAAAAAAAAAGACAAAAAAAAACATTCATAGAATGTGTAAATGTATACATTATGCAATTACAAATTATTTTGATCAAAACAAAGCTCTAGCTCTCTATTGGGCCAAATCTTTGTGTCTAAAGAGCCTACCCATTTCACAATTTGCCAAAGCAGGTATCTGAGCAGATCATAGTTATTTTGTTTTTCCTTTAGAACTGTGAAATGTTCAGTCTTTACAAGTCCAGAGTACAGCTGCCTACATATGTGGTCCTAGATTAGATAAACAGGTGATTGTGTTTGAGGGATTTTGATATCGATTTAAAAATAATCCATTATACAATTGTTTTGCTACAGAACAGTAATCACAGTGTACACTTCTGGCCAAGGTACTTTAATTACACCTCTTTGTAATGGGAATCCAACAAGGCCAATTTTCAAGGAGATTATATTGTAATTTTACATCACATAAGGTATATAAGATTAAACGAAATTGTATTCAGTCTAGTTTACACCCAAAGAGCAATTTTAAACATTTGACTTAAAATGGAAGCATGGCTTAATCTTGGGTCCAGTAAGACACTAATCTGCTTCATACTTTCAACTGGACCAAAAATCATACAAGACAATTTTGCAGTAACAATTCTTTATTAAAAATAAAAAAATCAGGACCCTGGTTACAACAAAAAAAATCCAAGCATTTTAAATTCCAAACCTAAACTACTTTTTGCATTTCTTTCCCGGGGCACAATTGGTATGACTAATCTCTTAACATTGTCACATTGGAACCCCTAGTTGATCAGGATATGGAATCTAAGAACTACAATTGGGAAACTACAAACAGTCAAATGCTCATTCTCCAGTAATTCAGCACTCCTCTTCACTTGCAGTACATCCTCAACACCGAATCCTTTCCAATTCAGTCCATGAAGCTTTCACCTGCAGAGAAAAAATCTTTTAATACCACTTCCTCAAGCACGAGAAATTTAAACAGTTTTATATGATCAAGCCTCAGACAAAAGTTTGTAATCAAAAGCTGCAGTGCAGCTCTCATAGTAGGTGTCAGAAAATAAATAGTAAGAAGTCTTCACTGGCTTGAACACACTTGAGCAGTTTAAGACAATTACAGAGGAAACAACTTCCATTTTCCACACAATGTTCACTTAAGCACTTGGGTGTGTATACCCAGACTAAGTTTATAAAAAAATAAAGTATACAAAATGCACAAGCTAACCAGAACTTAAAAAGATGGCCACAAATTGATATTGCGCAAAAAAAAAAAAAAAAAAAAACGGCTTGTGCTATCTAGGTGTCAGTTTTCAAGACAGATTATCTTAACTGAACATTTTCCTTTAAAAGGAAAATGGAATGCACTAGTTCAAATCAGTTTTTTCCATAACTGGAGAAGCGTTAGTTATTCAACCAAACTATAGTATGTTTTGATTTAACCAAACTCTTTACCAAAGTAATTAAACAGTTTGATCATATGACCTAATACATTTCACACTTGGTTTTCACAGAACTCTGAAATTAACCATCAGTGTAACCAGTGTTTAACTGAACACAAAAAGCCTCAGCATATGCAATGTACTAAAACCACATCCAGGAAACCTATTTTCTAAAGGGTTTAGACAAAAGGAAAAGGAATAGCATAATTAACCTACACATACATAATTGAAACAATAGAAACTTACCATCAACTGGATGCTTCAGTGAGACAAGGTTGCTAAAACCTGTGAATGCAAGTCACACAATAAGTCAGTTCCAGACAGTTTAAAACACTTCAGAAGCTTCATACTGTTAAAGAAGCTTTAAAATGGTTCTTTGAGCAATGCAATAGAACGTTTTTCTACATATATACGTTAAAAATTAGATTTCCATTCCAGGACTTGGTAATACTTTTTAGGAGTGAGTATAATCTTATTATTACACTAATGGACCAGCAAAATTCCAAGGAATTTACTAGATTCAAGGTCCGGATTTAAAGATGTGGGCTACAGGGAAAAAAAAAATAAAAAATCAAAAACATATTTGGTTCTATAAAGAATGTCCAGAATGTCATGCAAATGGGAGAACCTAGAGTTAAAGTTAATATACATCTCTGGAAAAAATTGACTACTTCAGTATCTGAAACAATTTCTCTGATTTTGCTTTTTATAGGTAAAATGAACATTGTTGTTTTATTCAATAAACTACAGACAACATTTCACCAAAATTGCAAATAAAAATTAAATTCTACAGTGCCCGTCAAAGAACCATCTGAAGCAGGGCTTGACCACAATTCCATCTAGGGAAACAGCTGCACAAGCCTGAGGAAATGCTTCAGGGAGAGAGTTTATCATCAGACCCTTTTACCAAGGACCAGACAAACTAATTCTCATCACTGCATTTCACAGCTATGCAGATACTCACCCAGGTCTACAGTAATTTACTACCGTTTTGTTGGCAACTTTAATAACTAAAAGTTCATACATTTGCATAAAAAAACTAAATGCTTAAAAAAGAAAAAGGTCCTTTACTTTACACAAACAACAACAATCTTGAAACAGAAAATATTAAGAACCACATAAAATTACTCACTTCTGCAATCAGTCAGTCATCTTCTACCAGTCAAGATCTTTCAGCAAGAAGGCATCTGCCTGAAAGGAAAAACTCAAACATAAGCCTAAAGTACAATGAATATTACAGTAACACGCATCAACCAAACTGTAAATGTGCAAAACATGCCTCAAAACCTCAGACTAAAATTATAATCAGGCACTGATTCTCAGTGCTCATACGAGGTGTCAGAAAAGTATAAGAGAGTCATCAGCGGTTCTGAAGCACTTTCTAAAATTACACATATACAGTAACATTCACACAGGAAACCAAACTAGTAAGCTCACCTTTATGCCTACATACAGAAGCCCTTAAACACAGGCTGCAGCTGGGAGCTAGCTAACTCCATATTGCCCACACATGGCCTAGTGCTAGAAAGGAGTCAGCCAAAGCCACGTGGTCCTCCTCCTACTTCCCTGCTGCATAAGAAGAATGGGGGAAGGGCAAACAAAACAGAAAAAATAAGATTACTATACAGGAAAGCAGCATTGTTAAATGTCAAGTCAGAAACCAACTGCACAAAAGCCTTTAAAATATACTGGACTGTGACAACACAAGCAGGGAATAGGAAACAATCAGTTTAGCCTGTTAGCATGTGCTAATGAACAGTAAAAAGGAACAAACAAAATCCTCAAACTAGTTTATGCATTTATCCAGAGCCTTATGAAAGTCCTTATGTTAACCAAGTGCACAAGCTTATAAAAGGTCAAAAGTCAATGTGTTATCAAAAACTGCCAGCATGTTCTAATATTTTGTATCACATGGAAACATACGCGAAAAAAAACATAGTTTGATATGGTTGCTAAAATAGACAGAACACCGGCTTTTTAATCGACACAACCGATTCATAGTTTCTAAACGCGCGAGCGTTTCTACGGCTAGATTATCTCGCGCTACAGCATAGCTAGTTAACTAACTATCCATAATAACAGTTTCCCCGAAGCACACTTACCCAGAGGCCCCGAAAAGAAACAGCTCCATCCTGTAACACAGAGACCCGCTCGCGCTCACAGCGCCGCCTGAAAGAGAGCAGCATAGCGCGTGCAGTAAGTTTTATCACCCCTCCTCCTCGTCCTCGCGACGCCCAAACCTCCAGCCGCACGCGCTCGCTCTCGCCCTCAGCTGGACGGGAGTGAAAGCTTCTTTCTTTTGGCTCGGTTCACTAAAAACAGCCGGCTCTCTCAGCTCTTTAATTTTACATTTACAGTTTATGGAATTTAGTTGATACTAGTGCTGGACCCTATAATGGGCAGATGAGGCCTCATTAGGTGTAAGGCACATTTCCCAAACTGTGTCAACACTGTGTTGAAACTGTTTTGCTGTGTTACTTAATGGCGGCATCTGCTGGATTTAAAAATGCATTGCAGGCAACATCAATAAAGGCTGGAAACAGCCTGAAGAAGGTTCATTCACGTGTTTTATTTAGAAACAGCAGCTGCTTTAACATCTTTTGGCTTTTAAAAACACCCTTTTACAGAGCACTGATGATGACGGCATACATAGAAATTTCATTGCAAGTTTTATAAGGTAGGGTAATTTAGTATTGTGGAAATGGTTCGGTTACAGAAAGACTGCACCTGGGAGAAAAAAGAGCAATAGAATTAGAAATAAAGGTATTCAAATATCCTTCAGAAGGAAACTGGAATAACTCGAAAAAAAATGACCAATAGTGGAAATGAGAATTTACCAGAGGTGGAAAAAGTACTGAAAAATTGTAATTAAGTAAAAGTACATTTACTTTGCTAAAATTCTACTCAAGTAAAAGTAAAAGTACCCATCTAAAAATCTACTCGAGTAAAAGTAAAAAAAAAAAAGTACTCAATTTAAAAGTACTTTGAGTAAAATTTACATAGTTACTTTTAATTATTTGATGTAAAAAAAAAATTATGTAAAAAATTAAATCGTTTTAAATGAACTATTATTTAACAAAAGTATTTGTTCAGACCACTCCATTAAACATCCATAAACAAAGAACAAGTGGCATAGGTTTCTATGATTTTTAAAGATTTAAAGTTCATTATTATATATTACAACTTTAACTGCTTTTTACATGTTTTTTTTTAACATTGAAACAGAATGTTTAGTGTTCCCAGTAAAAACTTAAGGAATTATCGTTAAAAACATGAAAAAATACCAAAAAAAGTTGGTCGGCGCATGCGCAGTGCCTTAAATAAGCATGGGTAGCATAACTCGACAGAACACCGGTTCCCCCGGAGCCGCGCACACAGACCCCAGGCTACACAGCTGATTCACACAGCGTCTCTCCTGCTAACCAAAATAAACATTGAAAAAAAAATAAACATGAAAAAAGTTTACCTGTGCTGCCATGGAGAACAAAACTTAATGAAAACTATGTGTGATAAAATCAGCGGAACATAAACAAGGAACATTATGAGGCATTTCTCTCACCACCAAGACTTTCAGAAAGGTAAACTCAATTTGTGGACGCAGCTTAAACACGTAACATGTGTTGTTAAGAATTAACAAAGTTTTGGGATATGAACCACGCCTCAAGTTCCCTAGCTCCTCCCCCTGGTCCTATATATATACCTCCCAGGTGCTCCTCACCTACGTGACTTTCGACCTCGCACGACAGCACCTGCTGATCTCGCCGCCCTGGGCCTTGATCTGGTTGCCTCGGATTTCGAGCTGTTCTCTGACCGCTCATCCTCTGCCGCTCTCATCTCACTCCAGGCTGCGCTCCGTGGTCTCCTCGACTCGGCTCACCTGATACCCTGCCCAGCACGTTACCTGCCCGACTCGTCACGCTGATTCCACGCCTCAGCACTGGCGCAAGCTAAAGCTACGAGTCAGTTCCCGGTTCGGAGCATCGGATCTTTTGATTCAGTGCAAGCTAAAGCTACTCGATCCAGCTCGTCAGACGCCCGGCCCAGCACGTTACCTGCCCAACTCGACACGCTGATTCCACGCCTCAGCACCGGCGCTAATTAAAGCTACGAGTCAGTTCCCGGTTCGGAGCATCGGATCTTTCGATTCAGCGCAAGCTAAAGCTACTCGACGCAGCGAGTCGGTTCCCGGTTCGGAGAATCGGATCTTTCGATTCAGCGCAAGCTAAAGCTACTCGACCCAGCGAGTCGGTTCCCGGTTCGGAGCATCGGATCTTTCGATTCAGCGCAAGCTAAAGCTACTCGACGCAGCGAGTCGGTTCCCGGTTCGGAGAATCGGATCTTTCGATTCAGTGCAAGCTAAAGCTACTCGACCCAGCGAGTCGGTTCCCGGTTTGGGGAATCGGATCTTTTGATTCAGCGCAAGCTAAAGCTACTCGACCCAGCGAGTCGGTTCCCGGTTCGGAGCACCGGATCTTTTGATTCAGCGCAAGCTAAACTACTCGATCCAGCTCGTCTGATGCCCGGCCCAGAACGTAACCTGCCTGATTCGCTGATTCTACGCCTCAGCACCAGCGCCAGCTATTCTGCTCGACACAGCGAATCAGTTCCCAGACAGCGCGACCACCCTCCCTCCCTACCTGCCGGTGAGGCCGATCTAATATCTCGAATTAATACATGGTTCCCTCAGTTTGATCTATTGTTCTTGATTTACTCGATTGTTCCCTCTATTTATATCGGTTTCCTCTATTTTATTATTTACTCTATTCATTGTTCCCTTAATTCATTCAATGTTCCCTATAATTAATTCACTGTTCCTTCGTTCAATCAATTTATTGTTCCCTCTATTTAATTATTGTTCTCTCTAGCATTCCGTCGAACTGTTTGCCTGTTCAGCATTATGTATTATTCCCTCTATGTAATTTACTGTTCCCTCTATTTATTTAATTATTCCCTCAATCCATTTCACCATTCCCTAGATCTATTTCACTGTTAGATTTAAGTTATTGTTCCCTCTATTTTATTCATCGTTCCCTCGATTTATTAATCATTCCCTCTATCGGCTTCTCTGCTAGATTTAAGTTATTGTTCCCTCTATTTACTCATCGTTCCCTCAATTTATTAATCGTTTCCTCGATTTGTTTATCATTCCCTCAATCTATTTCATCACTGGATTTTATTTATTGTTCCCTCTTCATTGTCCCCTCAATTTATTAATCATTCCCTCGATCTATTTTACAGTTTGATTCAATTTGTTTCCTCTATTTAATTAATCATTTCACTCTATTCATTGTTCCCTCGATCCATTTCACCATTTCCCTTGGTCTATTTCACTGTTCCTTCGTTCCGTTTCCCCGTTCTAGTTCCCTCGTTCCCTGGTTCCCCTTGTTCCCTCGTTCCCTCATTCCCCTGTTCCCTCGTTCCCTCATTCCCCTGTTCCCTCGTTCCCCTTGTTCCTTGGTTCCCTAGTTCCCTTATTCCCCTGTTCCCCTCTTCCCTAGTTCCCTCGTTACGTTCCCTAGTTCCCTTATTCCCCTGTTCCCCTCTTCCCTAGTTCCCTCGTTACGTTCCCTAGTTCCCTCGTTACGTTCCCTAGTTCCCTCGTTACGTTCCCTAGTTCCCTCGTTACGTTCCCTAGTTCCCTCGTTACGTTCCCCTGTTCCCTCGTTACGTTCCTGTTCCCTCGTTACGTTCCTGTTCCCTCGTTACGTTCCCCCGTTCCCTCGTTACGTTCCCCCGTTCCCTCGTTACGTTCCCCCGTTCCCTCGTTACGTTCCCCCGTTCCCTCGTCACGTTCCCCCGTTCCCCCGTTACGTTCCCTCGTTACGTTCCCCCGTTCCCTCGTTACGTTCCCCCGTTCCCTCGTTACGTTCCCCCGTTCCCTCGTTACGTTCCCCCGTTCCCTCGTTACGTTCCCCCGTTCCCTCGTTACGTTCCCCCGTTCCCTCGTTACGTTCCCCCGTTCCCTCGTTACGTTCCCCCGTTCCCTCGTTACGTTCCCCCGTTCCCTCGTTACGTTCCCCCGTTCCCTCGTTACGTTCCCCCGTTCCCTCGTTACGTTCCCCCGTTCCCTCGTTACGTTCCCCCGTTCCCTCGTTACGTTCCCCCGTTCCCTCGTTACGTTCCCCCGTTCCCTCGTTACGTTCCCCCGTTCCCTCGTTACGTTCCCCCGTTCCCTCGTTACGTTCCCCCGTTCCCTCGTTACGTTCCCCCGTTCCCTCGTTACGTTCCCCCGTTCCCTCGTTACGTTCCCCCGTTCCCTCGTTACGTTCCCCCGTTCCCTCGTTACGTTCCCCCGTTCCCTCGTTACGTTCCCCCGTTCCCTCGTTACGTTCCCCCGTTCCCTCGTTACGTTCCCCCGTTCCCTCGTTACGTTCCCCCGTTCCCTCGTTACGTTCCCCCGTTCCCTCGTTACGTTCCCCCGTTCCCTCGTTACGTTCCCCAGTTTCCTCGTTACGTTCCCCAGTTTCCGAGTTCCCCAGTTTCCGAGTTCCCCAGTTTCCGAGTTCCCCAGTTTCCGAGTTCCCCAGTTTCCGAGTTCCCCAGTTTCCGAGTTCCCCAGTTTCCGAGTTCCCCAGTTTCCGAGTTCCCCAGTTTCCGAGTTCCCCAGTTTCCGAGTTCCCCAGTTTCCGAGTTCCCCAGTTTCCGAGTTCCCCAGTTTCCGAGTTCCCCAGTTTCCGAGTTCCCCAGTTTCCGAGTTCCCCAGTTTCCGAGTTCCCCAGTTTCCGAGTTCCCCAGTTTCCGAGTTCCCCAGTTTCCGAGTTCCCCAGTTTCCGAGTTCCCCAGTTTCCGAGTTCCCCAGTTTCCGAGTTCCCCAGTTTCCGAGTTCCCCAGTTTCCGAGTTCCCCAGTTTCCGAGTTCCCCAGTTTCCGAGTTCCCCAGTTTCCGAGTTCCCCAGTTTCCGAGTTCCCCAGTTTCCGAGTTCCCCAGTTTCCGAGATCCATTCCGCGACGGCTCCTTCTAATTCCTCGATTCTGTTGTTTCCTCAGTTCTTTTTCAGTTCCCTCAATCCCTGCAAGCGAGGCGGACCCCTGCGCCCGGCCATACTAATGCGCTGAATTCTTCAGTTGTCACTTCTCTCCGCCTGCTGGTTGAAGTCCCTCTAGTGTCCGCGTTCTTCACCCGGGCGCCCCTGTCTGCTGTGATGACCTTCGGCCCTGCCTGTTGCTCTTTTGGGGACTAAGCTGGACTCTCTCTACTTCAGGCTTCTCTTCTTTGATTTCAGAACAATCCTGTCTTCCAAGCTGCACGCGACATCATGCAGGACCCATCATCAGTTGCAGGCCCATTATTGGTTCCCACGTAATGAACTGTGGAAGTGTGGAAATCCAGGGAACTAACTCTTCAAACAAGATCAGACTGTTTAACTCTGTCAAATCAGTACTGCTGTACGGAGCAGAAATTTGAAGGACAACAGTGCCAACAATGAAGAGAGTGCAGACATTCATTAATTCATGTCTGCACAATATTCTCCAGATCCACTGGCCAAACATCATCAGCAATCAGGATCTGTGGTAGAAACAAACCAACTTCCTACAAGAAGAAGAGTTCCAGAAAGGTGTTGGAGATGGATTGGACTCAGTCTTCGGAAGCCTGCCTCCAACATCACTAAGCAAGCACTGACCTGGAACCCAGGGAGAAAGAAGTAGAGGAAGGCCCAGAAACATGTCGCGTAGGGATCTGGATGCGGACCTAAGCGGACGTGGTACACCTGGAGTCAAGTAGGACAAAGGCCCAGGATCGGGATGCCTGGCGAAATCTTGTTGAGGGCGTATGCCCCAGAAGGGGCGAACGGACCTGACAAAGTAAAGAACAGACTTCAGGCCAAAAAGGGACAATCAGTCCACCTTAAACTTCATGAGATCAACCCCTATTCTCAGCCGATTGGCCTTCAACCCAGTTGGGAGCAAGTGTCATACCCTAGACGTTGATTTAGATTTTCATGATTGTCACATTCCCTTGTCAAGAGAAGATAACTCACCCGGCCACAAACCTGTCTAACTCCCCATTCAGTCAAACATTATACTGGTTTTCAAATCGTATCACGAGGACGATGCTAACTCTGCATGCCATCTACTATTAAGACTTTTCACTCAAACCACCCGAAACGCCGTTCAAGATCTTATGAAGTTCTGCTGAAGACCCCAGACTCTCACTTTCGCTTACCTCACTTTCAGTTCAGATTCGGCTGCCGGTCCTCACACTTAGTCTTTTTTGGGGGGATTTGGCTTGAGAACCGTCCCAAGCTGTTCTGAACTGTACCCCAAGTATCATCATCACAGTTCCCCTCCCCGCATGGTGTAGGCGGGGTTCATTATAGCAAAGTGTTGTTAAGAATTAACAAAGTTTTGGGATATGAACCACGCCTCAAGTTCCCTAGCTCCTCCCCCTGGTCCTATATATATACCTCCCAGGTGCTCCTCACCTACGTGACTTTCGACCTCGCACCCGCCTCCACCCCATCACCACCCTCATCTTAATCTCTTACCTAGCTGCGGGGGGGATTTGGCTTGAGAACCGTCCCAAGCTGTTCTGAACTGTACCCCAAGTATCATCATCACAGTTCCCCTCCCCGCATGGTGTAGGCGGGGTTCATTATAGCAAACTCACAGTTAAGGGCGCCTTTTAGAATTTAAAATAAGGGAAGCCAACAACCGCTCCTCTGGGCCATGTCCACCACAGGCCCAACACCTGTTTGGCGGGGCACCCGCAGCAGTGGCAGTTTTATTTAGTGCTGGTGTTTTTATTGAAGGGGTAATCAAAAAAGCAATTCATCAAACTTGAAATGCTTTACTAGCATTGAACACTTTCTCTTATAAATTAATGTAAGATTCACTAAGCTAGAAACTGAAAGTGATGGTGAATAAAAAAAAAAACACATACAGAAAGTTGTGGGAACAAAGGTCACAGGAAAGACACTTACATAAGAAGCTGTGAAGACGTGCCGTATCCCACTCGTGTTGCACAAAGTGAAACTCTGGTCTTCAGACTGAAGCGATGCATTTTCAGCACAGAAAAGAAATATAGGACATTTGATGGGTGCACACAAACCTAACAAAACCTCCAACATGTTTCTTACTTAATAATTATTACCTAATAAAGCAGAAAATGTAGATCATGAGGGATTTAAATGACTGTAGAGGAAGAAGTAAAGCTCTGTAGAAGGGGAGCTCTGACATCTACCTCTCCCTCAACAGTAACTACTTAAAATATTACTAACTTCCAAAAAGGCCCAACAGCATCTCTACTTCCTCCAAAGTCTGAGAACAGCCAACTTTCCACAGCAGCTTCTTTCTTTGACATGTTTGTGTTTTTCACCTTCATGCATAATGTATTGATTTATTAATTTGTTTATGATATTATGTTTTATTAATCAATATTCAATAAA
Source organism: Astyanax mexicanus (assembly GCF_023375975.1). Lineage (NCBI taxonomy): Eukaryota > Metazoa > Chordata > Actinopteri > Characiformes > Acestrorhamphidae > Astyanax > Astyanax mexicanus. Next base: position 17,622,642 of record NC_064428.1, on the reverse strand, counting down.
TTAAATATGTTTTATGTTTAATTCATGTATTTATTTCTTGTGTTTATACTTTCCATTTCTTTTTTCTTTCTTTGTTTCTGTCTGACTTGGGCGACCTTGGTTGTCATACCAGCATAATTTTTATATAAAACCAGAAGCCACTTAAAGGCATGTTTTTCAGAGCAGAGAAGAATGTTGATCTTTTTGCTCTGTTTGGTTCTGGCCCTGTTGCTATATACACATCCGTTTTAAATATTTGCAGAATAAATCCTGATGACTCTGCAGTTGCATATCAAGAAAGAGAGAAAGGGTCTGAATGGTAGGAAACTGAAACTGAAATAAATATTGAATATAATGAATCAATTATAAGTTAAATTTCAAGCTTTCAAAATATATTTCAAAATATTGTAATTTAGAGCATTTATTTGCAGAAAATGAGAAATGGCTGAAATAACAAAAATATGCAGAACTTTCAAACTTTAAATAATGCAAAGAAAACAAGTTCATATTCATAAAGTTTTAAGAGTTCAGAAATCAATATTTGGTGAAATAACCCTGCTTTTTAATCACAGTTTTCATGTATCTTGGCATCATGTTCTCCTGCACCAGTCTTACACACTACTTTTGGATAACTTTATGCCTTTACTCCTGGTGCAAAAATACAAGCAGTTCAGCTTGGTTTGATGGCTTGTGATCATCCATCTTCCTCTTGATTATATTCCAAAGCTTTTCAATTTGGTAAAATTAAAGGAACTCACTTTTTTTAAGTGGTCCCTTATGTTTTTCCAAAAATGTATATTTGAAAATATTTACATATGTTACTCTGTTACTGTTTTTAGAATAATCCTACAAAAAAACTTAAACATAAAACATTCCCAGATGTCTCAAAATTGATATTTAGTTTAAAAATGCAAGGTAAAAACATCACTTTGCTTAATTTAAAAGAAGAATAGAAAAAATAGTCCCTTAATGTATAAAGTTGTTTGCAAGTTAACAAAAAAAACATTCATTTTTAAAATTCAATGAAAAAAACACCCCTGCAAAATAAATTACTTCTGTTTGTAGATTTGATGTAGTCTTCTTCACCAGACCATCCCAGGGTCATGCTTCAGATGTTCTTCCATAGCATTCAAGCTGGTTAATATATTTTAGGTTTGATTGTTTAATAGTTACTCTAATAATTTAATAGTTATTCTGTGTTTCTGTGTATTTTCTAGTTATTATGATGAAAGTATGAATGGGCTGTGTGTTGTAAGTGTGTAAAAGCTGCAGTAGAGAGTGCAGGAACACAATTTTACTACAAACAAAAGCTTTGTAAATTAACATTTTATAATTGACAGTTGATTGATATTGCTTTTTTATTGCTTTTTTATCTACAATTTAATTTAATTTATTTTATTTTAATATTATTATTTTTTTTTACAATACTAACATTTATTTTTTTCGGTTTTAACTTCATTTGTTTTCCTTAAGGCCTTGACAATTTACTGAAGAAGAGTTTAAATGGCCAAAATGAACAATGTTGTATATTTAAAATCTTACATAATTAAAACAAAGGATAAAATGGCAAAAAAGCCATCAATTATAGAATCATCCTTCTATACAAAGTGAACCAGGTTGTACATGGTTCTCCATATATTGACTGCATACCTATGTTAGGAGTGATAATGATAATAAAATTGAAAAATACACTGAGGAAGTTGTGGGAACTGCTGTGTATGACAGGTTATGCATAAAAAGCAGAACGTTATGATAAATACACAGAGGAAACTGTGAAGACGTGCAGTGTTGCCACACGTTTTGCAGAAAGAGAAACTCTGGTGTTCAGACTGGAACTGCGCAGCTTCAGCACTGAAAGGTAACATCTGATGATTGAACAGTAAAAAAAAGCTTACATAGTGATTCTAAACTTAATGAATAATTTCATTATTATTCTGAAAATCCAGTACAAATATTTGTGCATAGAACCATATATTTTTTTGTAATCTATATAGTGCTGTATATGTTGCATATTGTGTATTTGCTGTGTGCACATAGAACGGCAATAAAATCCTAATTACTCATTTAATTTACTTTTAGGGGGTTGAATACTTTTGCTAGTAGACCTTGTAAATAATTTATTGCTCTGCAGAAATTTGGAAATAAGGTTTGTTAATATGTAACTACATTTTTACAGAGAGAAAGATGGGAAAGGGTCAGTCGAAATCTGTTGAATCTGCTTCAAGTAAGTTTCTCCTGACCAGACAATATATACAAGTAGAAATGAAACTCATACAAATAAAATATTTAATAAATTATATAAATTAAAAAGAAAAATGTATAATATGCTTTGAAAAAAATATATAATTTGCTTTATAATTGATTTGAACATGCTTATAATGTGTGGCATTTTTGTCTGACAAGTAACACAAATTCTTCTGCTAAAATCAATAAATTTGATCTTATCAATCAGCTCCAAATGAACCTTGGAGAACACTGACATGGAGGTAAGAACCTGTATGCCTGTCGGATTTTGTTAATAGTTGACAAGCTTCCTTTATTTTTTATTAATTATTCATATTGTTAGATCATTTGTAATACAGAAAAAATAGTGGTTTACCAATTGAAAAATGATATCTGTTGGAAACTTGTTTTCCATTAGGCCACAAGTTTCTGACCATGACTGTCAGTGTGTAGAAATTTCCCCCAGGCTACCTTAGATACACTTGTACTGTTTGTTATGATTAACTACCTGGCCTAGTTGTTGTAGGCTGTAAAACCAAGCCTAATTTTCTAAGCAGCTAACTCTGTGTCACTATTTTTCATTTTCTATGTATTTTTGTGTAAGATTTGTAATAGTTTAGTTCAGGGATGGGCAACTTCCATGATGGAGAGGGCCACATTTTTTTCAGCATGACCCTTGGAGGGCCACATGACCTCGCACTTCAAATAACTGAATATGAAAAACGCTACAAATTATTTTCAATAAGAACAAATTTTATATGAATTTATATCTGTATGTTTACAGCACCAACATTTATCAACAACTATTTTCTGCATATTAATGCATTTTAATACGGCAAAAGACAAACCGTTTGCTTAAAAAAAGTGCAAAAAGGAAGTCCTTCATGTCAAAGAACAAAAAGTTTGCTTAAAAAACTGATTGCAAATACAGTAGTTCCTCTGTGTAAAATAAGTTCATTATAACAAGTCCTTCATAAGCAACAAGGACAAAACATTTGCTTAGAAAAGTGCAAAAGGCATTTGAACTCATTTATAACAAAGAACAAAAAAGATTTAAAAACTGATTGCAAATAGCTCATTCAATAATAGTAGAAAACTAGACCACAGAGGCCCAACATTTATTGAAGCTAATGAGAGAGCTGTGGTTTGGCCTGCTGGCTCACAATGGACTGGATGTCAATGTTAATTTTCGTGGTCCCAATGCGCATCAAATGAAACAATGTATCGTCGGTGAGTCTGTTTATCTCTTTGGATTTTATGTGCTTCATGGTGGAAAAGCTGCTCTCGCAAATGTAAGTGCTCCCAAACATACTGGCCATTGAGAGGGCAAAATCTCGGAGACGTGGAAAACGGGCCTCGGGAAGAAGTCTCCAAAATGAAATTCCCCTCTCGTTGCGCTTTGATTGAAAAAACGGGTCTGCTTGCAGCTCGCAGAGTTCGAGCTGCAGTTCTGATGGTTGTGCGCTGACCACAGCAGACAGGGGGTCTGTGAACAGTGCAATTCGTGGTTGCATCTCGTGGAAGTCTTGGAAACGATCATTGAATTGCTCCTGTAATTTTTCGAGGTCTGCTTTGTATTTCTGGATTTGTTTTTCGCACCTAGGGCTCTCTTTGCGAATCTCATCACACGCGGGAAAATGTGCCAGATTTGCACGAGGGGAGGAAAACCCATATATGAAAAGCCCGAGCTTGCGCTGAAATGCGGTCATGTGAGAATACAGATCACACACTGTTTGATCTTTCCCCTGTAACAGTGTGTTGAGGTGATTGAGATGCGCGCTGATGTCTGTCAGAAAGGCCATGTCACAAAGAAACTGTGTATCTTTGAGCTTCACGCAGTATGCACGTGTATCGCTGCTAATGCTGTTCTCCAAGAACACCGGTATTTCCGAGCGCAGTGCAAAAAAACGCTCCAGACACTTTCCTCGACTCATCCACTTGATATCCGTATGCAGTTGTAAGTCCCCGTACTCGGCATCCACTTCGTCCAGAAAAGTGATGAACCTCCGGTGGCATAGCGATCTGTTCCCTCCTCGGATAATATTAGTTACTTTTGTCACTAGATCCATGACGTGGCCGAAGTTCAATGTCTTTGCGCAGAGGGCTTCCTGAAAAGATTAGAATAAAGTAGTTGCTATTAGAAAAAATATAGGTTATTGCTTGTATGTCGTTCTATTTTATGTCACCACGGCACAACAGGCCTACAGTAATATCTCACAATTAACCTCTTAAGCTCCAAGCCTATTTTTACCATTTTCCGCCTGAAATTACATACTCACATTTGAAGGCTTATCACTCCAATATTAAATAATTCAGAGTCAATTCTATGAATGAATATTACTTAGAAGCCTTTACACAATTCATTTAAGACACTTTAATTATTCAATTGAACATGTAATGGCCAAAATATGGTAAAAACCAGGAAAATTTGTAGGCGCTTTTCAGATTTTCTATTTAATTTTTTTATTTTCATACATATAAAATGAACTATTTATATGGAAGAAGTGTTTTGGCAGCTCTACATTGTGCTATAATGTGTTTACAATCATCATAAAAATTATAAACTGCTCCATTTTACTGATCAAATATTATAGTGATCTGAAGCAGTAATGGTATTTTCTTTCTCCAAAGGACTGGAAACTTTCTAATAATAAAACTACTCATTTTATACTTTATTCTGCAGTATGAAGGTGTCTGAACTCGGCCCCTGATTGGCTGACAGTCCTCATTTGCATATCGTCACGTGCAGTAGGCTTGGCTGAGTCACCACACGTGCGTTAACACGTGCAGCCTCGAATACAGCGCGTTTAATAAGGAGTTAAAGTTTTTATTAATTTCTTTCTGCCTGAAATGATTTCCAGCACTGATTAGATACAAATGGGAATTATAGGAGACTGGATTGATGGATTATCTTAAGTTTGGACGCGTTTTGAAGGTAAGAGTTTGGGGGACGCGCTGGTGGGGGTTGGGGGTGTGTGTGGTGTGTCCTGAGGTAACCCCAGGACAAAACCAGAGCAGGTTTTAACTGTAAACACGCGCTCCTACGCGCGCGTTCAGCTCTAATTTAGGAACCGTACATCGGTAGAATCGGAATCAGGAGAGCCAGACGGTTTGAATGGTGTATAACATGACCGCATCCGACCAAATATGGACGTGCGATAAACGCAAATATGAAAACAGTATTTAATATCTTTATGAAACTAGGCATATTTCGCCCTAAATACTTATTTTCTGAAAGGAAATACTGCTAAATAGGCTAGATAACTGAAAAGCAGAGTTTCTAAGCTGTAAAATATATAGTATATTGTATATAAAGTATATTGTTTGTTTATATTGAGCCTATAACTGTTCATAACTATTCATAAACATAGCCAGATATTATTTTTCATAAATTTCTGGCCCGCCGGCGGGCCAGGGCGTGTATCCCACTCTACCCACCTGATGGATAATGCAGTGCAGTATAGGGCAGTTTACTCCGCTCTGCCTTGAGTAGCCCCGCGAAACCTCTGTGTCTTCCCTGCATCGCAGGTGCGCCATCCGTAACAACAGTTGACAGCTTTTCAAAGCCACCATATTCACCCACAGCACTGGTAACGGCGTTGAATATATCGCTGCCTTTAGTGGTGTCGTGCAGAGATGCCAATTTCAGTAACTCCTCGTGCACATCAAATGCGTTGTCAATCGTTCTCGCAAAAACAAGCAGTTGGCTAACATCCGTCACATCTGTACTCTCATCCAAAGCTAAGGAGAAGTATTGGCAGTCCTGCATGACTTGTTTCATTTTTACATGGACGTGACCATGGATGTCAAAAATCCTGCGTGTTACTGTGCGTCGGGATAAGGACACGGTTTCAAAGTTTTTAGCTATGTTGTTGTCACCAAATGCTTTAGCCATTTTCACTGCGCACCTCTTGACCACTTCTCCATCCGACAGTGGCTTCTTTGCCCTGGCAAGTTCGAGTGCCACATCATAAGACGCTGTGATGGCTGACTCTTGACTCGTTGTTGCTTTTGTGAAAAAGTGCTGCTGTTTACCAACTTTTGATTTGAGGTCTGCTACTACAGCGGCCCTGGCAGCTCCAGTGTACTTCTCATATTTCACCTTATGCATGGTGCTGTAATGTCGACTTAAGTTGTAATCTTTCAGGGCAGATAATGTCTCCAAGCAAACTAGACACATTGGTTTTCCCTTGAATTCGGTGAAAAGGTACTCTTCTTCCCATTTTGTCTGAAAAATGCGATTTTCTCGGTCAAGTTTTCTCTTTATGCCACTGCTAGTGGCCATGGCTGTTGACTTTCTTCCTCACTGTGCGCCCGTGCCTGCTATTATTTGGCAGCGGCGCGCCCTCTAGCGGTCAAAAGTAGAATTATTATATTATATAATTTTTTTTATTTTTTATTATGAAATTATGAAATTATTTTGATCTATTCGCGGGCCACACTGAGTGATGACGGGCCGCCAGTTGCCCATCCCTGTACTATATACTATATATGTATGTTTTTAAAATTAGAATACATTTTTAGGTTGTTTTTTTAGGCATTATTTTTTCTGTGTACCTTTTTTTTACTCTTTTTTTAACATTGTTCAGCGTCTGCACTCTGTCTTACTTCTACACTCTTTTCTTTTTTAGTGAAAAAACAGAGATATTTAAAGAATTGGAAGATTTTAAGCCACACTCAGAATCAAATTCCATCATTAGAATTCTGCTTTATGGACCAATTGGGGCAGGAAAGTCCTGCTTCATAAACTCTGTCCAGAGGGTCCTCTTAGGCCGTAATTCTGCTGGTGCCCTAGAGCAAGGAGCGCAGATGGGAAAAAGCTTCACTAATACAGTAAGTAACAACTAATGTGTGTGTGTGTGTGTGCGCATGTTTTTGTATCTTTACCACCAAAATGAAAAAAATACACGAGAGATCCAATATCAGAGGTAATCCAAGAGGCAGTAGTGAAAACACAGTCCAGGTAATACACAAGCAATCCAGTATCAGACGCAAAGGCAATAATCGGCATCGAGAAACCAAAAGCAAGGTCATACACAAAGTAAACTGAGACAAGAGATAAAGTAACGCTTTGTAAAGAGGAGAACCTACAATACGCGGCGTGGTAGTCTGTTTGGCGTGCACCTTTATAGTGCCAGTAATCAGTATTCGGGACTTCCTGGAGGAAGCAGGTGAGGTGTCACGTGATCAGGTGAGTGCGTGATGTCAGCGGGTGGTGCATTCTGGGTAGTGTAGTTGTTGACCTGAGAACCTCCGTTAGAGCTTGGTGTGGAAGGGACAGAGGAGCTAACAGCACCAGACGTGACAACGGCAAAACCAATGTATGTGTATGTGTGTGTGTGTGTGTTTGGGTTTGTGCTATCATTATACTATTGCATCTGGTACACATGTCTTCTGTTTAAATATCTTGTTAATTTAGAGAATAATTCATTTATTCACAAACTGATTTTTTTTGTAATTCATGTAAATCCATCTTTATGGTAAATTTGATTTGTAGATCAGAACGCACAAGCTGAAGAGGCGTGGAGGTGGACGCTATCCCATTGCTCTCACCGACATCACAGGACTTCATGCAGAAGATGGACGAGGGATTCAGTGTGAAGACATCATCAAAGTTTTAGAAGGACATATAGCAGATGGCTATACTGTAAGTGAACACTCTTTCTTACTTCCTACAGCTAACTTTTCTAAAAAATGGTTTAACATATATATATATGTATATAATACAAACCCAACAAATAGAAGCTTCCAAAAACTTGACATCATTATACGGGCTGTCCCAAATAGTTTAAAGGCATAGTAATCTTAGTGCAGTGGTGTCCAAACTTTTTTTGTTGGGGGCCAGAAGGAGAAATATATTTGAAGTCACGGGACACAGACTCTATAATAAAACAAATAATGAAATATACCACCTTAAATAATACATTTTCCTGATTACTTTCATTTACACACCATTTTACTTGACTAACTATCTTTATTTATCTTTGACAGTGTTGTGTAAACTAAGATTTTTCAAACAGATGTTTTATAATATTAAACTCCTTAATTACGGCAACTTTTAGACTCTTTGGCCCGTTTTTTCTGCGCTAAAACTGAGCACCTTCTCCGCTTTTAGACTCGTTTGCCCGTTTTTCTGTGGTACAACTGCGCACTCTCTCCGTTTTAGACTCTTTGGCCCGTTTTTTTCTGTGCTACATCTGCTCACTCTCTCTGCTTTTAGACTCTTTGGCCCGTTTTTCTGCCCTACATCTGCTCACTCTCTCCGCTTATAGACTCTTTTAGACTCTTTGGTCCGTTTTTCTGCGCTACATCTGCTCACTGTCTCCGCTTTTAGACTCTTTGGCCCGTTTTTTCTGCGCTAAAACTGAGCACCTTCTCCGCTTTTAGACTCTTTGGCCCGTTTTTCTGCGCTAAAACTGCGCACCCTCTCCGCTTTTATACTCTTTGGCCTGTTTTTCTGCGCTAAAACTGCGCACCCTCTCCGCTTTTAGACTCTTTGGCCCGTTTTTGTGCGCTAAAACTGCGCACCCTCTCCGCTTTTAGACTCTTTGGCCCGTTTTTCTGCGCTAAAACTGCACACCCTCTCCGCTTTTAGACTCTTTGGCCCGTTTTTTCTGCGCTAAAACTGCGCACCCTCTCCGCTTTTAGACTCTTTGGCCCGTATTTCTGCGCTAAAACTGAGCACCCTCTCCGCTTTTAGACTCTTTGGCCCGTTTTTTCTGCTCTAAAACTGAGCACCCTCTCCGCTTTAAGACTCTTTGGCCCATTTTTCTGTGCTTCAACTTAACTCTCTCCGCTTTTAGACTCTTTGGCCCGTTTCTGACACCTAGCGTTCAAACTTTGAATCTCACATTATAAAAACCTGTTTAACAGCGGGCCAACTTTCATTCTATTTCTAAAATACCCCGCGGGCTGCTCCAAAAAAGGAAATGGGCCGCAGTTTGGACACCCCTGTCTTAGTGTATGTAAACTTTTACAGAAAGTAATAAAAATGCCTAAACAATTCTCTCTCTCTCATTATTCTGGCATTTGGCAAAGATGAATAATTTTGGTAATCCTAATTGACCTAAAATGGAAAAAACTGTATGTTAAATATTTAAACTGACATTAAAGAACTAAAGAACTAAATTAGTATCTGCTTAAACACTATAAAACACTTGATTTAGTCATATAACATTAAAATCTGAAAATCCCTTCTTTTTCTGTTTTAGTTTAATCCCGAGCAGACAATAACCGAAAACCATCAACATTACAACCAAAATCCTGAACTGCAGGATAAAGTTCACTGTCTGGTGACCATCATTCCTGCTGATGCTGTCTCCAGAATCGACAGCAAAGTTATTGAGAAAATGAAGACAGTTCGACAGAAAGCCAGGGATCTGAGTGAGTCTGATTCTTTAGTTTGACGTTTTAAACAGTGCGGCGGGTGAAATTTATTTATTTTTTCATCATTTATAAGGTGAAAATTTAGTCTTTAAATGATGATAAAGCATTATTTTTAAAATCTCCTTTTTATGTATATTTTCACTTTTGTTCATCTTCTGTTATTTTGTAGACATACCTCAAGTCATTGTATTAACAAAAGTGGATCAGGCATGTCTGATGGTCAACAAAAACTTGAGAATGATCTACCACAGCAGAAAGATCAAAGAGAAGGTAACCTATGTGTAATCACACTATAAGAAATTCCAACATTCATGCAAAAGAACATGTCAATGGTTACTTTAAAAATGTACGTCCAAAAAATAAATAAATCAGGCCTGCACTGCCCCACCTAGGGCTGGCCGGTCACGTCCAATTAAGCTAAACCCACAGGTTTAATTTCCATTATGATTTTTTGTTTACTTTTTTTAGGACAGAAATATTATTAAAAGGTTTTTTTTAGGCCCTTTTTAGGGCTTCTTTACAAAAACATAAAACTGGCAGGACTGCTTTCTAAAAATGAAAGAATAATAATATATTTTACCATATCAGTAAAAGGTTTTTCCTTATTTTAAAATATTCTGCATTGTAGATTAATACTAAAATCGTCCAGCCTATGAATAAAAACATATAGAATTGTTAATTAAATAAGTAGGATATATTTTTGATTTTTCAAAGTAGCACCTCTTGCTTAGATGACAGCTTTGCACATCTTGGCTGGATTTTCTCAGTTTCTCATGGCCTTCAGTCAACAGCTGTGCTGAACTTGTCAAGAGTTAATTACTTGTATTTCTTGCAACACCACTGCACTGCATTATGATATACACTGGGAATTTTAGTGTACATCATCTGTGCACTATATTTTGTGAAATCAATAGAGAATAAAATCTACTGTGATTCTGAATGCAACTAATCGCTTGTGTTGTGAAGAGGTAGAGTTGGTATACAGTGAATAGCTTTATTTGAGTAATGCTCTAATCCACATTAAGCCAAGAACTACTCAACAAAATAAAGAAAAAATGACTTTAAGAAATGAAGGTCAGTCAATTCCTAAGTGCAGTTGCAAAGACCATCAAAAATGTTAAGATGGAACTGGCACTTATCAGGACTGCCCTAGGAAAGGAAGACCAAGGGTTACCTCTGTTGCAAGTTACCAGCATGTTTAACATTTTTCAGTTAACTACATGATTCCTTATGTGTTCCTTCATAATCTGGATGACTTCAGTATTAATTTAAAACATTGAAAAACATTGAATAAGATGGTGTGTGGTAAAATTTTGACTGGTACTGTTCATAGTGTTGTAAATTCTGACATTTGTGTGTATTGTGTCTTCAGGTCGATGAGAGCTATAATAAACTGGGCATCCCCTTGAACAAAATCTACCCAGTGAAGAACTACCATGCAGAAATAACCCAGAATGAAGATAATGATGTTCTCATCCTCATGGCACTGAGAGATATTGTCAACTTTGCCAACGATTTCCTGGAGGATCTGGAGGATCGAGAGGGATTGAGCGTGGACTACTAAATCACAAAATCATACAGTGATACAAGGGTTCACATTTACCTTACATCAGCTTACTGGCAACATGTCACAATCCTTAATTATTCATATTATTTAGTTATGCTAGGAATTCTTGTTGATAAACAACATTTTTATAGATTATTATGTTAAAATCAGCATTTTCTTTAACTAGCAGTCTGTCTTAGCCAATCCTCATTTACAATATACTCATTTAAAAGTTTGATCAATCTGACCACAGAATTTTCATTTAAAAAGTTTTCTTAGTTAATTTTAAAAGGGTTTTGGCTCATTTGTTTCAGGATGGTGTTGATATATGGCTTCTTCCTTGCTTAATACAGCTTTAACTTGCATTTGTGAATAGCACTGATTGAACTCTGTGCACAAACAGTGACTTCTGGATGTGTTCTTGAGCCCATGCAGTGATTTTTCAGTACAAAATCATGCCCTAGTTTTAATGCAAGTGCAACCTGAGGGCCTGAAGATTACCAGCATTCAGTATTAACCATCACTTGTCCCCTGCACATAGGGATCTATCCAGATTTGTTGAATGTTTTGATTATATTTTATACTGTAGATGGTGGTACAGTACCAGTCAAAAGTTTGGACACCTTCTTACTTCTCATTTAATTTGTGCATTTATTTTCTTCTTTTCCTACATTGTAAATGAATACTGAAGTCATCCAGACTATGAGGGAGCACATACGAAATCATGTAGTAAATTAAAAGTGTTAAACAAACCAAAATACAGCTGTTTTTTATTAGTACACCATCCTAATGTGTTGCTGACTTTAAGTTCTAAGTGGGTTATTGCTTTTCATGAAATAAAAAAAAAGGTTTCAGCATCTCACATGTGTTCTGTGTTCTATTGAGAATAAAACGTGTCTATTAGATCTGCAAATCTTGGCATTGTGTTTTTATTTACAGTAATTTATATTTTTACACAGAGTTCCATATTTTAATATGATATTGGGATATGGGTGACATGGGTAAAACTACTGCATCGTTTAAGGTGATGCAGAGCTGAAGAATAAACAGTTACACCCACTTCGTTTCCTTCTGTTCTACCTGAAGTAGTGAGTTAAAATTGTAAGAGGATTACTATATATTTTTTCCAATATATTTGTCCCAATCCCATTTCACCCCTTGGCCCTTGTCCCAAATCTCATTAGGCTGGAGGGGTAGGGGGAAGAGATAGGTCTTGTTAGCCCTTCAAACGGAGATTTTTCAGATGCACACTTCAAACAAAGGGTTATTAGAATCAATGGTAAAACCCCCACAAATGTAAGTATTTTCCTTGCTAAAAGTGACAATTAGCACAATAATACTACTGTTAAATTTGTAGTTTTAATGTTTTATGGCTGAAATTAGCAGAAAAAATCTCGCTAGCTAGCTAGCTAACTTTCCCGTTCCACCTTAAAATAGTGCAACAGAGGCAGCACCATTGTTGTAGAATTTAAGTAATTTCTTGATTGAGAACAGGTGTGGCAGTAATCAGGCCTGAGTGTGGCTTGAGAAATTAAACTTAGGTGTAATAAACCACAGTTATCTTTACCACTTTAAAATAAGACTCCTAGTAAATACTACAAACATTAATAAGCAGTTACAATACATACTGTAAACAGAAAGCGTAAATAAGACCTGTTGTTTACAAAATAGTGATTCCAAATTAATTTATACTGTTTATCTTACTTGCTCTTTTTCAATCAGTCAGCATTAACATACTGTATCTAACAAAATATGGTAGAAAACCAGAAAATTATGTAATACAGTATGTTAATATACACCATATTATGATTAATGGATTATTAATTAATCTGGATAATTAAGCAAATAAAGTTTTTTAACAGATATGATAATGCTTACTAATGGAAAAGACAAAGTAAGATAAGCAAATCAAGAGATATTTACAGTATACATTAAGGTAGAATCACTATTTACCAGTGGTGTGCAGTGAGGCCCTTCTAACCCTTCAGAGAAGGGGTGACAATAAATGCATGTAAATAATGACATAATTTTTAATCAGGAAATATATATCATAGCTATTGTAAGTGTAAGAATGTATTTTATGAATTAACTAAAATAAAAAACAGCAACTAATTCAAAGCATTAGTCTGTGTTTTTTTGTTGCTACAGGAATCTTATCTGACTGACAGCGGTTTTAACCAATCAAAGCTTTTTAAAATGGCTTCTGCCCCCACGTGACTGTGTGCCCCTTCTCCTGATTTTGAGAAGGGTGTAGTAATGAATTTATTAGCAAAGTCAAAGCAAATCTAACCAATCAGATTCATGATTTTCACTACGGGGGCGGGGCCATAGCCGTCTAACCCCTTCTCAGCGCTGTGCTGAAGGTGTATGTGTTGCTTAGTGTAAAACGGCGCTCATGCTGGATTAGTTCAATAGTTAGCTAACTATCATGGAATTGCGGCTGCAAATAAGACACATATTGTGTCACATCATATTAAAAAGCCTTTTTAAAGGCTGTCCTTCAATGTGCAACTAAATCACAATAATAGGCTGCCTGACCGGAGAGTTTTTGTGTGTTCCTAATGTTTTGGCTGCCCTAGTGTACTGTAGACATACACATGAGTGATCTTTGTTGAACAGTTGTACTTGTAGGCAAATTGTTGATTTGTATTAAGTTAATATAACTAAGTCAAGACAGAGAATATGAGTTATTGTAATATTTATCTATGTGTCTGTCGGCCGGCGTCGGGGTGGGGGGAGTATGGGGGGGTATGGGGGGTGGTTGCAGAAGGGGTACCCACTATATTCACCGCAAGCCACTGATATTTACTATGGTAAATGACTGGCATCTGTTGCCTATTATATTTAACGTTATATGTTGTAGCTGCTTATTAATGGCTTTTAATGTATTTGCAAAATAACCTGCAGAGCCCCTGAAGGGACTTGGTGTGTTTTTTAATGTGAAAACCTAGCCAACGTTAGCTAAAATATTCCCCACTGAAATAAAGTAACTTAGTTACATTAGCTAACCTAGCTAACGTTAGCCTAAAACATTTCACACTGAAATAAAGTAGTTAACATTAGCTAACCTAGCTCACATTAGCTTAAACATTCCCCACTAAAATAAAGTAGTTAACATTAGCTAAAACATTCCACACTGAAATAAAGTAGTTAAGATTAGCTAAAACATTCCCCATTTAAATAAAATAGTTAACATTAGTGAACATAGCTAACATTATCTTAAATATTTCCCACTGAAATAAAGTAGTTAGCATTTGTGAACATAGCTAACATTAGCTAAAACATTCCCCACTTAAATAAAGTAGTTAACATTAGCTAACATAGCTAACTATCTAGCTAACAACTTTATTTCACTGTGGAACATTTGTCAGTTTAAACTATGACTTACTATCTGGTGCTCACCACTTAGTATGTGGTGCTCACCATGTCCCTACTAGTGTTGTCTTTGATTATATTAATATTTGATGATCTGAAACATATAAAAAATTACATGCATGCGAAAAAATAAGAAACCATGAAGGGGCAAACATTTTTCACACCACTGTATATATCAGGAAGATTATAATAGATTGTTGCAAAATACATTTTAATAATGATGGTCATTATGAAACATTTCAAAGCATTAACACCGCTGAACAAATTGTAACAAAAAAGGGGTCAATATTGTGAAGATTTTTAAACATGACTCCACACAGCCATCTAGTGTCCAGTTTTATTTCATACAGTGACAGATTCATTCTGAATATCATTTATCATCTTATTTTTATTAACACATATATAAATAAACCTTTATCTCAGTTTTATCTTTTGAACACAAATAAACATACCACTGACATAACTCTTTATTTTATATTTACCATGAACAGAGAAATTAAAAATAAATGCTTTGGTGTGAGGCAGGTTTTTATGGCATATTCTGCCAAATCTGCGCCATTCCTTTCCCCAGGAAATTAAATGTATAAATGTGCACACAGTATAACTCATAAATAAAATAAAATACATTTTATTATCAAGCATAGTGTCTTGTACATTGACCTGATTGCAAAAAATTGATAAATAATTGAAAACATTAATAAAAACTACTTAGAATACTAAAAATATGACATATGTTACCTGTCCCCATTCTCTAACTATAAACTTCAGCATAAAATATAATGATCAAAATCTTTCAGAGAAGTAATGTTGTTGCATTGTTGTGTGACTCCAAATCGCCTCTATGCTTTAAAAATATGTTTCTTTATAATAAATCCATAATATTTAAGTTAAAATATACATTTTCTGTGTTTCCCTGGGTTTTCACTCAGTCCTGTTACTGTAACACATAAACACATAAAATAAAATAAAAATTGGGAAAATCACTAGAATGTGCTCAGTGTCCTCATGCTATTAGAATAGCCGCCATTTAGCCATTTTTCATGTTTTTGCTCATTCTAATCTAAAAACTTATTCCTGTTACGTTCAGTCCTGTTACTCAAAACATAAAGACTAACAGGAATTAGTGCCAGTAACAGGAGTGAGTTCCAGTGACAGGAGTTAGTGCCAGTAGCACAGAACAGGAGTGAGTGCCAGTGACAGGAGTTAGTTCAAGTAACAGGAGTGAGTATTGTCCCCCGGTTTATTGATTTAATAATGTGAATATTAGTTAGTCTAAATCACTTTTTCTAATTCATATAATTTAATAAATTACATAATAATACATTTGACCAATGTCAGGTTTGGGTCTTCTTGAAAAGAGAAAAATAGCTTTGCATTTTTGTCATAAACATCAGTTATTTAAACCTACAGTTAACCATTTCTTTAACTTACAGTTAAGTGGACTTGCTTTTAAACATTGTAAGAAAACCTTGTAAAAATAGTGAAGCTGTCTGAGTTTGACCAGTACATGTTTTGAATAATTAAATACATGTGTTATTAGATTCAGAGTTGGTAAAAGATTAGCAAATATTTGTTTAATTTACAAATCAAACAGAATTTATTCTGCTGTGTTGTGGTCCTATTTTATATAAAACATGTAACAAGATTGTGAGTACTTGTAAGTATTTGTATGTAAAGTAAAGTGATAAGGAATGAGATTACATTTTACAGGCAGTAATGAGAAAAGTAATCCCGTCTCTGTTATGTTTGCTAATCTAATGGCTTTGAAAAATACTGTATTGTGCTGTTTCAGTTCTGAAAGTGAAAGTATTTCTTTTGACAAGATAGATCATGAAATGTTTTGACTTCTTACATTCCACAAATTATTGGCATTCTAAACAGGCCTGACTGGTCTGTCCCCACTTCTCTGTTAAAAGGAATATTCCTACAACATCATCTTACTGCAGATGGCGTCGCTGTGCATCGTTCAACTATTCAGCGCACTTTACACAAGAAGAGGCTGTATGATATATTTAACTAAAATTACTGATTTGAACAATCATTGATTTATAAACAAAAACCATGAAAATGATTAGGGGTGCCCAAACTCTTTTACAACATGTACAATATTGAATATGTCCTACAGTAGGTTTCAGTTATTCTCAGACTCAACAGTGTTTAAAAAAAGTCAGTGCAGTCACAGAATCACATTACAGATCCTTAAAAACCTTTTTGTAAAATGAAATCAAAGTCACACTTTAACATAATCTTTAGCTACTTTCACAATGTACAACAATGCCATCAGAATCAGAACATCTTTGTTGTTGTCTATTTCAGTCTCTTCGTGATAGTTGCTGATAGGGAAGACGCACTTCATGGGTGGGCCGAGTCTGTCGCTGCAGTTCCGCATCTGAACTTAAAGAAAATGAAAAAGATAAGTAACCAAAATTGTTTCTGAGGCAAAATAAGACAAATCACAACAGTGTATTACAAAAGTGAGTACACCCCTCTCATTTTTGCAGATATTTAGGTATATCTTTTCATGGGACAACACTGACAAAATGACACTTTGACACAAAGAAAAAAAAGTAGTCTGTGTGCAGCTTATATAACAGTGTAAATGTAATCTTCCCTCAAAATAACTCAATATACAGCCATTAATGTCTAAACTATCGGCAACAAAAGTGAGTACACCCCTAAGAGACTACACCCCTAAATGTCCAAATTGAGCACTTCTTGTCATTTTCCCTCCAAAATGTCATGTGACTCATTAGTGTTACTAGGTCTCAGGTTCACCTCATGGCAAAGAACTCAGAACAGTGTACATGCTTAGAGTCACATCCAAATGCTGCCTTTAAAAGATAGACAGAGGAGTGCTGTCAGCATTGCTGCAGAAATTAAAGAGGTACACATACACCGCACACTAAATCACTGCTGCATGGCTTTCACCCAGAAGGGAGCCTCTTCTGAAGTCTGTACACAAGAAAGCCCACAAACAGTTTGCTAAAGACATGGCAACAAAGGACATGGTTTACTGGAACCATGTTCTATGGTCTGATGAGTCCCATGAAAAGATATACTTAAACATCTGCAGACATGTGAGGGGTGTACTCACTTTTGTGATACACTGTAAATAGTATATAGCATAGATTACCTGCAGGCACGTAACAGTATTAGATGTTATACTGACATAAATTTTTTGTCATTTGATGTCATGACCAACATTCAACATGTAATTAACATCTACTGACGTTTCTGGCCAGCTGGGTTGTTACTTTTTAAACATGTTAAACACCGTTTTTGGAAAGTGCTAAGTGGCTATACTGGTCTATGTCTATAGGATTCATTTTTGGTTTTCTCTAAAAAGTCTAAATGTAAAGAGTTTAAGTGAATATACATCAGAATACAACAAACCTTTTCTTTGATTTTCCTGCTTTTGTAGATCTGTGTTAGATCCTTCTGAACCAGTGGACAGACGTCTTCATCTACCTTCGTCATGATCACCACATGAGGGATGCCTGATGAGCACAACTAGTTTTAATTCCTGATAAGGTACCAATATACCCTACATTTTTATCAAAACCAATAAATAAATAAATGTAAACATAAAGACAAATACAAAATGCGTATTGGGTAAATACATAAATTAAAGAATCTTGAAACCCATGCATGAAATATATTAACAAAGTCATTCCAAACAGCAATAAGTACAGATTTGTACCATTTAGTCAGCCAAAATGTACATTCAGTATTCTGTATCACTGCACTGATAAAGTAAAAATATATATTATAATTGCGCATGTTTTTTATGTGAAAGCCAGACAATTGTGGATCATCAAGTGTTTGACACATACTCAGTTGATGATAATGTTTATAATCTTTACTGGCACAAAAACATGGGTCAAAAAAGGACTTTCACTGAAAGGTACTTTTTGTACCTCAATATAAGATACAGCCCCAGCGACAAGCTTTGTACTATTTTAAGTACATATCTGTACTTACTTTTCTTAGAGTGCATAAATGAAATCTAATACATCTTTTAAACCAGCTCCATACATGGTAATACATGGTGAACCTTAAACACTGTTTCTTTATTCAAACGAAATTCAGCAAAAACAAAACAGAGCTGTAAACCAGTTTCAATATCGACTCACCTAGACGTTTGGCATTTTCCCTAGCAATTCCCATCTTACTGATAACGCCGTATTCCATTCGGGAGATGGAGTTTGCAGGCACCACACTCACCAGACAATGAACTTTGTCCTGGAGACTGGGTTCTCTTATGAAACCTTGGTCCTCAGCACTTATAGGGGTAGTAGGATTAAACTGAAGAGAAACAAAACCACAATAAATCATAATATTCCTTGATATTTGATAGGTTTGACAGGTAGTTGAGGGGGAAGTTGTATTTACCTTGTATCCATCCTTTATATGACCCAGCATTGCATTTACAACATCTTCAGGATGCATTCCATCTTCCTCTGTTGCTTCTAGGCCCATAACATCATTAAAGATAAAGGGAAGAGTCTCAGAATTATTGGTGATAATTCTGTATGTTTTGTACTGTGGAGAGAGTAAGAGTATTAGTAACTTGCTTATGATACATGAATTATGGAAAACCTTTGAAAAAAAGAAATTCAGCAGATAATAAAATGTATGGTCTCCCTCAACAAAACGTTTGCCCTCTTAATGTGTTTGAGAGCATCAGTTGTAAAGTTGTGAAGAGGTAGAGTTGGTATACAGTGAATAGTTCTATTTAAATAATGTTCTAATCCATATTAAAGCAATAAATACTCAACAAAGTAAAGAAACAAATACTTTAGGAAATAATGGTCAGTTACCAAAATAATTCTTTGACCTTTGAAAGTATTCTTAAGTGCAGTGGCAAAGACCATCAAAGCAATATGATGAAACTGGCTCTCATCTGGACCACCCCAGGAAAGGAAGACCATGAGTTTACTCTGTTGCACAGAATACGTTCATCATAGTTACCAGCATCAGAAACCGTAAATTAACACAGCCTCAGATAAGATCATCTAGATGCTTCACAGAGTATTTTTGTTTGTTTAACACTTTTTTAAGTTACTACTTGATTTCTTGTGTGTTCCTTCATAGGCTGGATTACTTCAGTATTCATTTATAATGTAGGAAAAAAATAATAAAAACACTGAATGAGAAGGTGTGTCCAAACTTTTTACTGACTTTGCATATTGGATAGAGTCTCTTGGGTACAGTACAACAGATGAAAGGGGAGTGAGTTTGGATTAGAGCAGAAAAAATATACAGAGACAAAATATTGTCTAAAACTTCCTTATATAACTGTAATCTAAATTTACTCTTAACCTACAACTTAATATACACCAACACCTAATCTTTACCATCTAATCTTTGTCCCTGTATTTCACAGATCATCAGTTTAGATCTAGAATTATGCTGCAAGCCATCAGCAGCCAGAGTCTGAGAGAGCAGGATGAATGATGCTTTTTTCCCTATATCACTCCCAGTGTGATGTTGGTCATCACAGGGTTCTGTTAGCTGATGTATTGGATCTGGGTCACTGTGATTGTCACTGGGCCCATTGACTACCCACATGTGTCTGAGAAAGCATGTGCTAGTCTTCATCTTTCTAGTTTTTGGGGCATTACTAATGATAGGCGGAATTCATGTGAAAGGGGTTGGATTGGGTAGTTGGCGTTCCAGAATGGGGAGAACATTGGAAATGAATCAGTGCAATTTTATCAAATCTTCTTCAAGTACATGACAGACAGGCTGTGTGTATAGTTGTGTGTACTGTGTGCTACCAGTAAATTGTAGATAGAGGCATTTTGCAGGGTTTAGATTATTTTGTAGACATTACATATACAAGTATAAGTAAGTAGACTTACAGTCCTTGTACAGCTTTTCTTTGCAAATGATTGTTCATATGTGATTGCTTTAATTTCTCCCTGGAAGACGCTCTGCAAAGAGTTTATGAAGCAGGATTTTCCTGCTCCCACTGGTCCATGTAGCAGGATTCTGAGATGCTGGAGTTGTGGATGGTTCAGCTGTATGCCTCTTAACTCATCTTTCAATTGTTCTGTTTTGCTGTTCAGAATATAAAAAGCAAATTTTACTAAATTTATAATGCAAAATAATACACAATAAAACAAAAATTGAGTTGCTGTCCACGAGTATGCTTCCGAAAATCTAGAAATATGTACAGTACAGGCCAAAAGTTTGGACACACCTTCTCATTCAATGTGTTTTCTTATTTTCATGACTATTTACATTGTAGATTCTCACTGAAGGATCAAAACTATAAATGATCACATATGGAGTTTTATGTACTTACGAAAAAAGGTGAAATAACTAAATAATAATTATATTATAGTTTCTTCAAGATAGCCACCCTGTGCTCTGATTACTGCTTTGCACACTCTCGGCATCATTCTCTCAATGAGCTTCAAGAGGTGGTCACCTGAAATGGTTTTCCAACAGTCTTAAAGGAGTTTCCAGAGGTGTTTAGCACTTGTTGCCCCTTTGTCTTCACTCTCTTTTCCAGCTGAATTAACAAATGTTAGGAATAATATTGTGTTGGATTAAAAAAAAAAAATTAACTAAGGAATAATTCAAAACTCAACCTACACCACAAACACTGCAGATTTAGTGCCAAGCATGTATAATATTTACTGACCAAAACAAAATGATTTACTTACGTCCAATCCACCTTTCTCCATGGTGTATTAAAGTCTATAAAATAATTATTGAAACACAGGGAGGGTTATTAAAGTTATATTTTACAGTTACAGTGGAGTGAAAAAGTCCCGCTACAGATTTCTTTCATTCCTGCATTTTTGTTACACTGATATTTTTCTGATAATTTTATTTATTAAAGCAAAACATATATCCAAACCAATCTAATCCACAGTATCTCAATTAGACTTTGACTAGGCCAAATTAAACTTGTTTATGTGTTTTGGATCATTGTCCTGCTGCAGAACCCAAGTACACCTGAGCTTGAGGTCACGAACAGATGGCCGCATATTCTCCTTCAGGATTTTCTGATAAACAGCAGAATTACTGATTCCACCAATTACAGCAAGCTGTCCAGTCTATGAAGCTGCAAATCATCCCCAGACCCTCACACTACCACCACCATATTTTACATTCAGTATGATGTTCTTTTTCTAAAATGATATGTTAGTTTTACACAAGATATAACGGGATGCAAAACTTCCAAAAAGTTCCAGTTTTGTTAGGCCAGTCCAAAGAATATTTACCCAAAGTCATGTAGATCATCAAGATGTTTTTTGGCAAGTGTAAGACGAGTCATTGTGTTATTTTATATGCAGTTCTTTAAATGGTTTAATGGTTTAAATGGGGGGGGGGGGGGGGGGTAGCTTTTATATTTACTAAAGTTAAATTCAAGTTTTTTTTTGATAATCTGATAAATGTAAGTATGACAAAAGCACAACAACAAAAGAAATCTGTAAGGGGCAAATACTTTTTCACGCCACTGTAGGTCAGTAGGCAATGTTTGTCTGTTTAACCTGAGTGGATTTGAAATGAAAAATGATGTTAAATATTATTTAAAATTTTAGAAATTACAAACAATATATAAAGAATTACATATTAATATAAAATACATATATTGCACATTCATTTAGATTCTAATAACTAAAGACTAATAACCAATACTAACCTGCAGAGGGTGGAGCAGTAAGAGATGGTTTTGAGGAGCGAGATCCCATTTTTTCTCTCTATGATAAAAACATAATGAACATGTAAATACACTGAACATGAATTAAACTGATAAAGAGACATTTTAAGAAATGAAGGTTCTATAGAACTTTACAAGTTTCCTAACACTTAAACATCTCCATTACAAATATGGTTATTTATGGAACCAAAAGTATATTGTTACTATAGCACAAATCCAAGACATATTTGGGACACCTGTGTTATTAAGAGAATACTGTATATCACAATACTGTGCATTTTTAAATGGCCTGATTTTATCATAGTTTTTAAATAAAAATATGCATGGTCTCTCCATTCAAAAATATTTATAAAAAAATAATATTTATTATTAAAGCTAAATAAAACTGAATTGTTATTGAAATATGTTCTCCAAAACATAATGTTCGTCTTTAAAACATATTGAATGCTTTCTGTCAATATTTCTTATGTATTTTTTTTTTTGTGTGGGCCCAAATAATCTGAAGATTTTACTGGAGTGTGTTTAAATCGTGTTTAAATCTGGTGAAACCTCTCCTTAACCAGGTGATGAGAAAAGTTCTGAAGAAAGAGTTGAAAATGTTGGCTGTAAAGTTTATCACAATAAACTGGGAAGGTCATAAAATTTAGCCTATATTGTGAAAGATGTCTCTTACATAGTAGAAATAGTAGACTTCCAGAGGTGTCATGTAATGAAATACAAATACCTTATTACTTTACTTAAGTAGAAATGTTGGTTATCTATACTTTACTGCAATTATTTTTATTGTATGCTTTTTACTTCTACTTCTTACATTTTTACACAACTATCTGAACTTTCTACTCCTTACATTTTAAAAATAGCCTCGTTACTTATATTTTATTTCAGCTTGTTCTCATCGTTCAAAAAATCCCTATTCAGATAAATCTCTCCATCCAGAAACACCATTCTGACTCCCTATCGGTTTATACATGATCCATCACACCTGCACACATCACCCCCCCACACACACTTCAGCAAGAACATAGCAGATGTATGGAGTCTAGTATGAAGATGATCCCTGCAGAGACTCAAGAGAACTCGAGTTTAACTTTAATATATTTACATTCTACTAAAATACATTAATTATCAATGAGCATATATCCAGCTGAAACAGAAAGCACAGTGCATCCCAAATTTATCAACATTAACATTTTAATATAACATTATAGTCATTATGACTTTTAGAAGAATGTGTTTTAGGGAGGGGGGTTGTGCACTATAGGATCCTGTGGCGCCGCCTAAGCTTTTGCTTTTAGCTTTTGATAAACAGCATTTTTTCTTCTTTCTTTGTTACTTTTACTTTTATATTTTAAGTAGATTTGAAACCAGTTCTTTTTTTACTTTACTTGAGTAAAAAGCTTTAATTGATACTTCAGCGTCTACAAAAGTATTTTAAACCCTAAAATCTATACTTCTACCTTGAAAATAAAATAATTTTTTGGTCACATACTGAGAATATAAGAATTAAATTTAATGAATTACCTTATGTCAAACAGATTTGAAGATCAGAGTATCCCTGTCTGTGTATTCAGAGGCTTCAGCATATAATCTCTAGTTTACTTTCAGTTTGAGTTAAAGTCAGGCTAAAGCTGGTAAAACTGGTAAAACTGGGGGCCTCTTTTTCCTCTGTTTGATGTTTCCTTATGTGTTTGATGGTTTATCTACTCTATGTGGACTTTCTTATCAGTTACAGATCCAGTTTAGTGTCCACTAGAGATTAATTTGAGTAAACCTGCTGTCTGTTTTTCATATGATTTTTTATTCACATAGATACAGTGGCTTGCAAAAGTATCCATACTCCTTAACCTTTTTTAACATTATACAAATACAGCTCTGGACAAAAAAAAGAGACACTTAAAAATGATGAGTTTTTTTTTATTATTTTACCAAATTGAAAACCTCTGGAATATAATCAAGAGGAAGATGGATGATCAAAAGCCATCAAACCAAACTGAAGTGCTTGAATTTTTGCACCAGGAGTAAAGGCATAAAGTTATCCAAAAGCAGTGTGTAAGACTGGTGGAGGAGAACATGATGCCAAGATGCATGAAAACTGTGGTTAAAAACAGTTATTTCACCAAATATTGATTTCTGAACTCTTAAATCTTTAATAAAGATGAACTTGTTTTCTTTGCATTATTTGAGGCCTAAAAGGTCTGAATCTTTTTTGTTATTTAAGCCATTTCTCATTTTCTGCAAATAACTGGAATTTGGGAGAAATATTGTCTGTAGTTTTTATAACAAAACAATAATGTTCATTTTACTCAAACATATACCGGTACTTTTACATATACCTATGAACAGCGAAATCAGAAAAATTATTCATAAACTGAATCCAGAGCTGTATTTTACATGTATTTTATTAAGATTTTAAATTGTGAAAAATAATCGAAATTATACATGGTTTTTAACACATTTTGTCAAATAAAAAACTTGTGGAAAAAAAAACAAACAGCATCATAAAGACCTAGGTAGAGGTCTGTGCAGAACTGCTTTTTTAAACCCGCTGCTGCTTGCTCCTGCTTGTTTTTTACATTACATTACATTACATTACATTTGGCAGACGCTTTTGTCCAAAGCGACTTACAATAGTCAAGTACAAAAGTAATAGGAATTAAAATAGACCATTTTTAGATAGGGCTTAAAGGAGGTCGAAGGGAAATAAATGGATAGAGAAGTGAAGGAGGGGAAGAAGGAAATGGGGTTAGAAGTAGTTGGTGTGTTAGAGGTGTTAAGAGAGTAAGTGCTCTTTGAAGAGCTCTGTCTTCAGGAGTTTATTAAAGATAGTGAGAGATTCTCCTGATCTGGTAGTGGAAGGTAGTTTGTTAGAGGTGTTAAGAGAGTAAGTGCTCTTTGAAGAGCTCTGTCTTCAGGAGTTTCTTAAAGATAGCGAGAGATTCTCCTGATCTGGTAGTGGAAGGTAGTTTGTTCCACCATTGGGGAACTCTGTATGAGAACAGTCTGTATTGCTTTGTGTGAATGTTTGTTTGGTAAAGCGAGGCGATGTTCATTGGAGGAGCGCAGCGGCCGGGAGGTAGCGTAAGCCTTCAGGAGTGAGTGCAGGTAGGAAGGAGCTGTTCTGTCATCACCTTGTAGGCGATTGTAAGTTTTGAATTTGATGCGAGCATCAACTGGTAGCCAATGGAGCTCAATGAGCAGCGGGGTGACGTGCCCGTTTTGGCTGGTTGAAGACCAGACGTGCTGCTGCATTCTGGATCATTTGCAGTGGTTTTACTACACAGGCCGGGAGGCCAGTTAGCAGGGCATTTCAGTAGTCGAGGCGTGAGATTTGTTTTAGTCCTGTTGCCGCCTGCTACTGCCAAAAATTGCTTGTTTTAATCCCGCACCCACCCGCCACATTCACATTTCTGTCGCTCCCGCCCACAGTACAAGAATATGAATAGAATTAATTCAATTTAGTGCTTAAAATGTACTTTTGTATTTATTAAGACAGAAATATAGCACGGTATAGTGCTGTCCCATTTCTAACCACAGTCCAAACCCATGCTGTCAGGTGAATGAATTGGAGATGCTGAAATTGTCCCATCGGTGTGTGTGTGTTTGTGTGTGTGTGTGTGTGTGTGTATACAAGTACCTTTTGCCACATTTCAGGCTTCAAAAATAAAGATATGAAATTGGAATTTTTTTGTGAAGAATCAACAACAAATGGGACACAATGGTGAAGTTGAACAAAATCTATTGGATTTTTTTTTTTTAGACTTTTTAAAACTTTTTTTTTTAGAAATAAAAACCTTAAAAGTGGGGCATGCAATATTAACCATGTTTCACTTTGGGGTGGTGTGTTCAGGGTGATGATCAGAGTTGCTTTTACACCAAACATAATGTTTTGCATTGTGGCCAAAATTGTTCGATTTTGGTTTTATCTAACCAAAGCACCTTCTTCCACATGTTTGGTGTGTCTCCCAGGTGGCTTTTGGCAAACTTTAAACAAGACTTTTTATTCCCTAAAAGCCAGATTTGTGCAATGTATGACTGATTGTTGTCCTATGGACAGAGTCTCCCACCTTAGCTATAGATCTCTGCAGTTCATCCAGAGTGATCATGGGCCTCTTGGCTGCATCTCTGATCAGTTTGAGCTGAAAGTTTAGAGGGATGGCCGGGTCTTGGTTGATTTGCAGTGGTCTTATACTCCTTCCATTTCAATATGATGGCTTGCACAGTGCTCCTTGAGATGATTAGAGCTTGGGATTTTTTTTATATATCTAAATCCGTCCTTAAACTTTTCCACAGTATCTCCGACCTGCCTGCTGTGTTCCTTGGTCTTCATGATGCTCTCTGCACTTTAAACAGAACTCTGAGACTATCACAGAGCAGGGGTATTTATACGGAGACTTGATTTAGGTCAACACTGATTCATTCAGAGATCCTCAATGAACATCTGGAGTGAGTTTGCTGCACTGAAAGTAAAGGGGCTGAATAATATTGCACGTCCCACTTTTCAGTTTTTTATTTCTAAAAAAAGTAAAAAATATCCAATAAATTTTGTTCCACTTCATGATTGTGTCCCACTTGTTGATTCTTCACCAAAAAATTACAATTTCATATCTTTATGTTGAAGCCTAAAATGTGGCAAAAGTTTCTGTGACAGAAAAAGAGGAAGAAAACATGAGGAACCAAATATCAAAAGAGGAACTCATTCTCTTCTAGACAAAACAGTTTTAACATACTTGTGTATGTTAGAATTGTACAGAAAGTTGAAATCATTTTTATAATAGAAATAGTCTATCTGAACAAATTTAAGGAGTGGCTTCAAACATCCCCCATGTTGGAACAGTCTGGAGCCACGCCAGACTTTAACACAAAGTGAAAAGTGAAAGTGAATGTGAGAACACCTTGTAAGTACACAGGGGACACAGGCACGAGACAAAGATACTCTGTTCTCTAGATCATCACAACAAGGTAATTAAGAACATTACATTCTTAAAAGCTTGGTAAGTGACTGGCTGAAAACACTGAATATTGCAGGATTTCTTTGAGTGTTTTCAGTGCAGCATTACTAATGCTTCCCAAATTAATCTTTAAAGGTGTTTGTATTGTGTGCCAGATTTTCTTCTTTTATATTACAGTAAATAAAACTGATCAGCTTTGTATTTTCCCCTTATTAACAGTGGGTTGTTAGACAAAAGATAAAAAACAGTAACATCTGACTTCTGTTCTGGGATTGGGTCAATCAAAAGACTAAGTACAGTTTTAGTAGATTATTTGGATGGAGGATCTGTGTGTGTAAATAATCGTCTTCCAGTTACATTTAGCACACCATACAGGTTTTAGTACGAGAAATTAGACTGACGATTTGAAGTAAATCTGCCCTTAGGTCACATAAAAACAGTGCATGAAAAAAATGAAAATGAACTTTAGCTGGAAAGAGAAAGTGAAAGTAAACATGATCATAACAAACATCCTTTAAAGAACTGAAACTAATTTGTAAGATTTGAAGTCATTAATCAAGAGTGTACAATTGAAATCTGTTATTGATCTGTAAAAGTAAAATAAATGATACTGGACAGATATAATCTGTCTCTAGTAGATATATAATGGGAAATGAGAACAGTGTGGATTTTTATTTTGCTAAAAACAGCGAAAATGTACTATCCTGATGTGATGATTAGGGGTGGGTGACATGGCACGATATTTTAGGAAATATTCTTTAAATAGATTAGTTTTTAAAATATTATCTGTACATGTGAACAAAATTCCAATCTTCATGAAATTTGAATGTAATATAAAGATTTAAAAGTGCACATACAAGGTGGTTGCAAGAGGATTGAAAATGTACACACAGTGGTGCTTGAAATTTTATTAACCCTTTAGAACTTTCTATATTTCGGCCTTCAGTTAGTTTGAAGGTGTTTTTAATTAATGGGGTGACGATAATGTTTGAATGGGCAGATCTTGTTTTATTTAAAGTAGAGGCATCTTTCAAAGTCTTCCCTGTACAACAAATGTTTGTGGAAGTGTATTATAGCCTGAACAAAGGAGATTTCTGAGGACCTCACCAGGCTGGAGGTTACAAAACCATCTTTAAAGAATTTGGACTCCACCAATCAATCCATAGTCAGACAGATTGTGTACAAATGGAAGAAATTTAAGATCATTGTTACCATCCCCAGCAGTGGCTGGCTAACAAAGATCACTTCAAGAGCAAGACAAAGTTGGTGAGGTTGGGGTAACTTCTAAGCAACTGAAGGCCTCCCTCACATTAGCTAATATTAATGTTCATAAGTCCTCTATTAGGAGAAATCTGAACAATGATGGTGTGCATGGCAGGGTTGCGAGAAGAAAGCCACTGATTTCCAAAAAAACATTGCTGCTCATCTTTAGCAGGTTTCTAAAGATCACACGGACAAGCCAGAAGGCTGTTAAAGGCACACTAGGTAGGATTTCCTTGATTTATTGAACTTTTAAAGAAGTAAAATTACAGCTTCAAACTCACTGCAGCGCTCCATTGAGGTGCTGTGCCAGAGCTCCTCTGAGCTCAATCCAAACTCTGTAAGTTTTCCTTGGCGGACGCAACCAACGCTCGGGAGAACTGCGCCCCTTTCCAGCACTTCGACGTGCTTTCAGACCTGTATGTAGTTCTAACAGTTCTACAAGAACTACAAAAACCTGCTATTTGGAGTTGGTTAATTCTTTACAGAAGCTAACTAATAGTGATGTGCACAGCAGCTCTTTTAGATGAACTGAATCATTAGAATCCGTTTGCTAAAAAGATTCAACAAATCTTTTGTGCTGTACCAGAGAAGCTCCGGTGAGTTCAGATAAGTACCAGATAAAGACAGATTATATAGGGTGACCAAACGTCCGTATTTCCCGGGACATGTCCGTTTTTCACGTCCTGTCCCGGGCGTCCCCGTTTTTTTTTTTTTTTTTTTTCAGAAAGTGAGGAAATTTTTTAAAGGAAGGAGTGAGGAAAGGTTTTTAAATTACGTTATGATTATTTTCATGTGCTTTTTACTTTCTGATAGAAAAAGTAGCTTACATGCAGTCCACATCCACTATTTATGTAGTACATAACAGTCTACTGTATATATGTACAAAGAAAAAAAAAATATATATATATTTATTGTTTGATTGTCTTTTACATTTCCTTTTCTATATGCTTAAAAATGTTTGTGGTGCTGTAACGTGAATCTCCCCGATCAAAAAAGTTAAATCCAATCCAATAAGAACCTTATCCCACCTGTGAAACATGGTGGTGGTAGTATCATGGTTTAGGCCTGTTTTGCTGCATGTGGGCCTGGAGGACATGGGAATAGAAGAATTTTAGAGAAAAAGATTAATTAAATCAATGACAACAAAGAAAAAAGGACAATTACAGCAGGTAAGTATCATTAAATTAAGTAAATATGTGTCTATAGTAAAATATTGATACTGCAAGACTGAATATTTTTCTAAATTTACACAGTTTTACACAAATTTTGACACAGTTATTCAGATAATTTTTTATTTACAGGGATTAAATGGGGTCATTATTTTCAAAACCATCTCCTCAACCCCCTCCTGCTTCAGCAGGTAAGTCTGGCCTGAATTATAATATATAAACACAAGCAAAAATACAATTATAAAAAATACATATATTGATCAAGCATAACATTAAGACCACCTCCTTGTTTCTACACCTTGTCTATTTTTTTAGTTACACTGAGCATAGAACATTTTAAAGGGGACATGAAACATTTCAGTTTGTACAAGTTTTCTAAGGGATTAAATATATATATATAAATAAATTTGAAAAGTGATTTTTTTTTTCTATTGCTAAAAACAGAAAAAAGTAGTACCCTGATGTGATAATTAGGGGTGTGTGATATGGCACGATATTTCAGGGTATAATATTGTTAATGATTATTCAAAAATGTTTACGATATTATATTATTATAATACGATATGGCACATCCCTAAAAAGAACCAGGCTTGATGTTGTGCTTGATCAGTGTAAATAAATGTGCACTATACACAAATTCAAATTGTACATCAATTCTTATTTTTTCATAATATTCCATGTGATGTTTTAAGATATCACTACTTACACTAAACTTTACTCTTATTGCTCAGAACTAAATAAGCCCTGGAGGAAAGTGACATGGAGGTAAGAGCCTATCTGCCTGTAAAACTGAACCATGTCCCTAAGACTACATTTATAACATCATTTGATCACACCATTCATATATATACAAACACAAAGTAGCAAATAATTGTGAAGTAAAACGAAAATTACACAGCAAGTCTTTTGGGATATGTCTCTACCAGCTTTGAGCTTAATCTAGAGACTGAGATCTTTACCATTCTTTATAATTTAACTGAATTTTTTATGTTTTGCCACAGATGTTTAATGGGGTTTAGTTCAGGACTATGAATGGGCCATTCTAACAGATAAATATTGATATTGATATAAACCTAATTCCTTTTTTTTCATTTTTGGATTATGAATTAAAGAGTGCTTATTGGGAAGCTCAAAGCTTGAGAATTTTTTTTATATCCTAATCTTGCTTTAAATTTCTCCACAACTTTATCTCTGAGCTGTCTGGTGAGTTTCTTGGTCTTCTTGATGCTGTTTGTTCACTAGTGCTCTCTGACAGATCATCAAGGCCTTTACATGACAGGTGTATTAGTACTGAGAGGAAAAATTACACAAAGCTGGATGCTAATTAGGTGACATCTGAAGACAATTGTTTGCACTGAATTTTATTTAGGGGTTTGAATACCTGTCACATCACACTTTTTTCAGATTTTTATTTGATTAAAACTTAGAAAACCATGCATCATTTTCATTCCACTTCACAATTATGTGCTACTTTGTGTTTGTCTATTACTTAAAATCTCAATACATTACATTTAAGTTTGTGGTTGTATGGTGACAAAATGTGAAAAATGGTATAAAAAGAGTAAATTCTCAGTTTAAACTCATTTAACACTGCTTGATCAGTTTATGACATGTATGAGTGAATAATTTGTATTTCTCAGAGAAAAGAACGAGATTTTGCCATACCTGGAAGGTTTTAGATCAAGTGCTGGGGTTCTAAGAATTCTGCTGTATGGACCAACCGGAGCAGGGAAGTCATGCTTTGTCAATTCAGCCCAGAAGGTTCTCTTAGGTCGCAATGTTATTAGTGCTCATGAACAAACGATGCGAGTTGGCCAAAGCTTTACTGTTAAAGTAAGTAAACATTTTTTATAAATTTATATACCAAGAAATACACTATCTATCCATATATCCATCTATCTATCTACCTATCTACAGTGTATCACAAAAGTGAGTACACCCCTCACATTTCTGCAGAAATATAAGTATCTCTTTTCATGGGACAACACTGACAAATAACACTTTGACACAATGAAAAGTAGTCTGTGTCCAGCTTATATAACAGTGTAAATGTATTCTTCCCTCAAAATAACTCAATATACAGCCATTAATGTCTAAACCACCAAAACAAAAGTGAGGATATCCCTAAGAGACTTCACTCCTACACTGATTGGTGTGGTGAGCTGGAAGTGAGGTGTGTTCAGGTAAATTTCTGATGTTATTTTGGTGGTTGAAAACACAGGTGCAATGAACCTAGACAACACTAACTCATTAGAGTCCATTCCTATAGGTGCTCCCAGCACGCATACACCATCTTCAAAAGACCACGTATATGTTTTTCTCAGACGTCCTCTGATAAAATTACAGGCTGAATGGTCTGTGGTCCTCTGGACGCACATCTCTGAGTTACATCCACGTAAACACATCAGTGAGTAGAAATGGAAGAGCTACTGTACACGATGTAATGTGACCGACTAAGCTAAAAAAAACTTATGGCGGTTTTCCAAAACATGCCCGGGTCAACCAAACAAGTTGAGCCCACATGTTCAGCGTAATATCCAGAGGATGGTTTTGAAAATAGTGCTGCCAGCATTGCTGCAGAGCTTGAAAAAGTGGGTGGTCAGCCTGCAGTGCCCAGACCATACACCCACACACTGCATCAACTCTGTCTGCATGGCACTGTCCTAGAAGAGAGCCTCTTCTAAAGCTGGTGCACAAGACAGTCCATAAGACAAGCAATCTGCCAGCATGGGTTACTGGAATCATGTCCTGTGGTCGAACAAGATCAAGATAAACTTGTTTGGCTCAGATGGTGTATAGAATGTGTAGTGGCATCCTGGTGAGAAGTACCAAGACCAAGCAACTGTCCATCAAGGTCTGGGGCTTTATGAATGCTTCCAGCACTGGAAAGCTGAATTTCATCATTTACTGTGACATTCTAAAGCAGAGCATGATCTCCTACCTCCAGAAACTGGGCCACATAGCAGTTTTCCAACATATTAACAAATAAAAATATTGACACTTTGGGCACAATTCGGCCATTTTAACTTAGGGGTGTACTTACTTTATTGCCAGTGGTTTAGACATCCAGTGGTAAGGGCACAGCAAATTTACAATATCATACAAGCTGTAGAATTTAAGTCAGGTGACATACCTTCTCTGCCCTCCACTCTGGTCGTGTGTGCTCACTGTCTCACTGTGTGTGACTACCACTCCCATGTTTCACAGATTGCATTATGCGGTCATTCTGGACCATCTATAATACTATCCAATACTACTGTTTTTGCTACTATAGATGTTTAGTGCGGCTATCTAAGATTCAGATTTTGTGGTGGTGAGGCTCTCTCCACGTTCTAAGTTTTGAGTGAATATTACCTTGAGAAAGACTGTAAAACATAAATGCTTAACTGAAAAAAAATAGAAAAGAACTAGTAAAAATCTAGTAAAAATGAGGTTATCCATATTTTCCCTAGATAAAAACACACAAGATGAAGAAGCGAGGAGGGGGGCGTTTCCCTTTTGTTTTTGATGACATCATGGGACTTCAGCCAGACAATCTTGGTGGAATACAAACTGAGGATATCATCAACATATTAAAGGGTCACATTTCAGATGGCTATATTGTAAGTATACAAAAGGAGATTTTTTTTCCCCTATTTCTATTTTATGTGTCAGTTATGTGGTGACATGTATGTGGTATCAGTTTGCAAGCTTATCCATAACCAGAAAAAAAGATGAATAAAAAAGCATCAAATTGGCATCAGTATTTTATGTCATGTACTGGTGTAGTAAACCACATGCTACTCACTGTACTTTGCAGTAACCTAAACAGCCCAGTTTAAACAACGCATTTAGATATTTTTAAATGTGTTGAACAATTAACTAAGTAAACAGAAAATAAGTTTGAACAAACCTGGAATTCAGCATTTTTTATAATTTTTAATGTTTCTCTACTGTAGATTACTAACGTCAGCCAAAACATGGAGATTTGGTGCTTGGGTAGTTTCATCACGTCAAAGACCCAGAGTTCGCTTTATATCATAAGATCAGACAGGAAAGGCACATGCTTTGACTGGTGTTTTGTCGAGTTGTGCTACCTTGTGAAACCGTGCTTCCCTAGTGTATATTTAGGGTCTCGGTAAAACGCAGAATTCACCGGAGATCCTATTTAAACCTATTGTTACTAACACAAGATATCTACCTTCAATTAGCTGGTGTAAACATAGCTGTTAGCTCTTTAGTGTTGGCTTTGCTGCAGCCCGGGTTCAACCAAGTTGGGCGAGACCATGAATTCACGAGTTTACGTAGACACGGTGCTTTTCCTGATCGACTTGTTTTTCTGAGTGGTTTCTTTTACTAGCTACTACAGACAATAGAGGTTGAGCAGGAGTTTTATGTGCAGCATCCGTATACAACTCAAACTATATGCTGTTTATTACTTTGTTCAATGTGTTGTTTTCTTTTGTGATTTATGTAGAATTGTTTTGTATTGTTATAAATGATCCTGTTTTGCACTTGAAGTCATAATAAAATCAATTAAATGTACATTTACTGACAATTAAACCAAAATATTTTATTTTAGTTCAATCCCATGCACCCTATAACTGCAGACCACCCCAAGTACAAAGCCAAACCAGAAGCAGAGGATAAAGTTCACTGTCTGGTGTGCATTCTTCCTGCTGACTCTGTATCCAGAATGAATGATGAAGTTTTTGTCAAAATGAAGACCATTCGAACAAAGGCAGTACACCTGGGTAAGTTAAGATTTTAAAATACAACATATCGCATACCGTACCAGTCAACACTTTGAACACACCTCTTTTTGTTCAATATGCTTTTTTAAAATATTTTTTACATTGTAGATTTAATATTGAAGACATTAAAGCCATACACATGGAATTATTCTGTGAACAAACATCAATTTGCTACATTATTTCTTATGTGTCCCTTATTTGTTTTGATATCTTTAATATTAATCTACAATGTAAAAAATAAATTTAATTAAAAAAAATGATTCAATTAGTGTGTCCAAACTTTAGACTGGTACTGTATCGTTTGTAAGTGTGTATTTTACATACCAGGTCACTGACTGAATAGGGAAAAATCATGAATGTAAGATTTTATTCCAAAATATTTCATGAATTTCCTTTAATGATTAATTTCTCTCTTATATTTTGGTTTTGCAGACATACCACATGTCATTGTTTTGACAAAAGTGGATCAAGCATGTGAAGTGGTCAACCAAGACTTGAAAAAGATCTATCTCAGCAGAAAGATTAGCGAGAAGGTAAGATGTGTTCAGACACAATTTAAAATAAATTTAACATTTTTCTTTACATATATACTAAATTAATCTCATATTCAAGATGGATGTTTACATCTGTACATACTTTAGATTCATGTAAAAAAATAGGACACTAATTAAACTTAAATTAAACATTAAATTAATTTGCCACAGTAACATAAGACAACACAGCTTTTTATCATAGATACACATACAATTATTTATTATGTAAGAAAGTGATTGAGGAAAATGTAAGTGAATCTGAGCATTAAACATTATGTATCATTCGTTATGAAAATCAGCTTGATTCATGGTGTGTTAGTGTGTCTTTGCTGTCATAATGACAGGAAAAGTACACCTTGCATGGCTCAAAATGTGCAAAAGGCATGTACTTATTCTCTTTATTAATGATGGGTGTGTTTATAAAAAATAAAGAATTTATACCTATGAAGAAAAAAGTAATAGTAGTGAAAGTAAAATAAAATTATAAGAAATTATGACAAATAAGCAAAAACCAAATAAATCTGTATGGTGTAAACACTTTTTACGCCACTGTATATGCATTGCCGCACATAACATAGACAAGATAGTACCTAAAGTCTAATTGTTAGTTTTAATCAGTCGTGTTTCTGCTGCCGAGATAGCAACACAGCTCACTTCCAGACTATCAGCGTAGAAATATGCTTAAGCTCTGTCACTATTTTAATGGCTTAGGTAGAAGGCATGAAAATAGACTGTTCACTGGGTGTAAGATAGCAATAAGCATTTCGTAATAATAACATGGGCACAAATGTCGATATAATTTCATTTGTAAACTAATGCATGTTCAGAAATTGAGAATATTATGCAAAACTTGATTTTTCATGCTTTTGTTTTCACACTTGGGTCTCGACTGCCCCTATAAACACTCCATACTATGCTCCGATCACTGCTAACCTCATCATATTGATGCACTGTTTCTTTAGGTAGAGGAGTGCAGTCATAAACTGGGAATCCCCTTGAACAACATCTACCCTGTGCAGAACTATCATACAGAGATCAGCCCAGATGAAGCTACTGACAATCTCCTCCTCATGGCTCTGAATGATATTGTCAACTTTGCCAACGATCATGTGGAGGACAGAGATGATGAATAAATCAATGTATGAAACTGAAAGCCAAACTAGCTTTTTTTGGCTTAGTAAAACATTTAAAAATGTTTAAATCTGTAAAATATATTACTTTCCACTTTATCCTGTTTTTATAGAGTTTTTTGATAAAAATGGTGAAATTAAAATGGAAAATTTCAATAAAAAGTGTTCATTTTAAATTTAAAAAATGGGAGGGTATTTTGCAAAGCTCACAACCTGTCGGCATTCGAAAAAAGCCGCTAAGACTAAAGGGAGAGACATTTTGTCATAGTATTATTTTTTTAAGATATATTTTTTTATATGTAAAAATGGATTTCTAATTGTTTTTTTTTATATATTTTTTCTTATTTCTATTA
Source organism: Astyanax mexicanus (assembly GCF_023375975.1). Classification (NCBI taxonomy): domain Eukaryota; kingdom Metazoa; phylum Chordata; class Actinopteri; order Characiformes; family Acestrorhamphidae; genus Astyanax; species Astyanax mexicanus. Next base: position 17,586,325 of record NC_064428.1, on the reverse strand, counting down.
AGTCTGTAATTAATTCTGAAGGTCCTTAAACACATGTTTTATGTTGTATGTGTTACATATGTAAACCAAACTACTTTTTTCTAGTCCTGTTCTGGCTGTTTTTGTTTTGATTCTGTTTTTATGTTTCATTAAGAGTTTCTTTTTAAGTTTTTACATAACCGTTTCTTTAAAGAATATGGTCAGTGGGTATTGTAAAACCTGACAGATAATGTATGCTCATTTAAATGTGCTTCATCATATTGTTGATGTCACACAAAAACCTCAGGTCATAAAAATGTATGTGGAAAAGGTCACTGTCTTTTGTAAATTCTTCCTGCTGATTCAGAAACACAGAAGTGAGAACAGAGGGAGAAAACGCTCCAAGTATACAAACTCATCAGCTGATCTGGACCAGAGAAACCAACTACAGGTGTAAAAACACTCTTTATACTCAGCAAATTAAGTTCTAAATAGCAAAAGACATTTTATCATAACTTCAAATGTTTGTTCTTTGAAGTGATGAGTGAGACGTTTGTTATAAAGAATGTTTTTTTTTTTATGTAGTTTGTATTCGTTTTATTCATGTTGGTCTTATTAGAGCTAGGGCAACTTTATAACAATCAATGTCATTGAATATCGAAATACATTGATTTGTGCTACTATGTTGATGCATGATAAATACGGCTGGGACTATTTAAAACAGTGTCCTAAACCACACGCTACTATATACCAACACTAAGGTTTTAAATTAAGGCTTTGAAAGCTATTGGGTTTACTCTATCTCAAAACATCACACAATATCTGAAGAAATCAGAACTTAATCAGAAAAACACCTGAAGAATGTAAACAATAGACCTTAAAAAGAGATGTGCCATCAACTTTAACATGGCTTTTTTCACAAAACTAAATATTTAAAATAGTTCCATAAACACTGAAAATGGAACTAAAATATTCCAAATGTAAGTATTCAAAGAAATATGTATCAAAAGCTTTACTTTTTTTTTTTTACAATTTATGTACCAGTATGTTATTACTAAAGCTATTAGAGGCATTACAGTATTTAAGCAGCTGTTTATCACTTTATCACAATTCCCTTGGTTCTCCAGTTAACAAATACAGTCAGTTTAGTGTGCATTAATATTATCATTTAAGCTACAGTATTAATATATTTAAAAGGGCTATAGTTACTCATATTGTACGGAGCAGCAGCAGAAGCTGCAGGAGTTCTGTTCTTCTTTGATGGCGCTCTACACTTCTACACAGTGCTCCACAGCGCCTTTAGCTGTATGGCAGTATGAGAGAAATGCATACGGTTCTAAATCCCCCTCAGGTATAGACCGGGGAAGTTTTGTAGTCAGCGCTGTGTTGTTTATACCCATAAACTTCACTGGATCCTCTGAATTATGAGTTTGTTTAAGAGTCGTAATGAGAAAAATGCTAGTGTGGCGGGGAGCGAGCGGTAGGACTTAATAAAAATAATTAATTTACCTAAACTATGTAAATACCTTAGTTACCCTTACACCAGTGCAGCCAACTACGCCACTTTGGGAATTGCACCCAAAGAAATTTAACACTTCAGGTTCGTGGGTACCAGAAAGTACAAAGACAAGGATTTCAATTAACCAAAAAGATTTTATTAAAAAATAGGCTTATAAAAAATAAAATAAAACAATAGATAGATAGATAGACAGAGATAGACAGATAGATAGACAGACAGATAGACAGACAGACAGACAGACAGACAGACAGACAGACAGACAGACAGACAGACAGACAGACAGACAGACAGACAGACAGACAGACAGACAGACAGACAGACAGATAGACAGACAGACAGATAGACAGACAGACAGACAGATAGATAGACAGATACACACGGCTGCAAAACAGAGAAAATTTTAAGATTAATATCACCAGAACCACTCAATGCTCAAAAACACATTAAAATCAACAACAGGTCATTTGAGTTAAGAAATTACAAAGAAGCTAATTTTAATTGTTGTAGGGCTGAAGCTCACCAGGTGGGGGCCAAAATTTAACTAAAAAAATATCAAAATCACAACAAAAGTCACCCGTGCCAGAAAATAAATCAAATCCCAACCAGTAAAGCAAAGTGAAAATAATACTTAAATCTCCCCTCCTGGATCCCTCATGCACCTACTCCACAACTACCAAATAAAATCAGAAATATAAAAAGGACCACAATACAATGGCTCAAAATACAGTTTAGATTGGATTAACTATTGCACACAGCAAACAATTTACAGATGAAGCATCAGTGCACAAAAATAACAATGCATACACCACAGGTGTAATATAGTTGCACTGATAGTAGACGGAGTTTTATAAACAAATAGTAAGTAAGTAAGAGTAGAGCTTTAAAGCTATAAAACAGTGTGCATGAGCACAAGCTGCAGTCCGATAATTTAGCACAGAATGATATAGGTTCCCACCACAGTTATCAACACACTTAAGAGAATAAAAGTGTCTTAGAGCTTCATTAAACTTCTCTGGAGGCAAAACGGCAGCTTATTTCACCGTTACAGGATGCTATCTTCATGCAACAGCCAGTAATCACACCAGATCGGCTGGACCCGCTAAATTAAAAACACAGAAGGCATAAATATAAAGTTTAAACCCATTTTACTACCCCCTGACTAGATAAGCGGTTCGTATACTTACAGAGCTGATGAAAATGCCGTCAGGCAGCGTTACAATTGGTCAGACGCCAACAATTCCCACTGAGGAGTTAAACTGAAACCAAAACAAACAGTAACTCACGGGTACAGCGCTATACTACCAAATTACGCTGCATATACGGAGCATTTACCTGAGAACTGGGATAAGCCAGACTCGAGTGCAGTTTCAGAGGATGAGACAGCAACAAAACGCTCTAAATAAAACAAATAAATTAACTAAACGCCGACTTACACGTGCGTTTCTCCCTCACACACAAAGCCAAACATACCTCTGAGCCACGCGGTGAAGCGGAAGGGGGAGGGGGGAACCCAAGGCAGACGCTGCAGCATGCAAAAAGAAGCCCTTTTATAGGAGCCCCAAATAACTAACTCAAATCAACCACCCGGTAATCATAATTCTAAAATATTTAAATTAATACTACCAAACATTAACAAAAAAGGTACCCCCAAATTATTATTATTATTATTATTATTATTATTATTAGAAATAATTAGTCCTGCCACACTAGCTTTAAGCTAATGCTACAGCGCAGCTGCAGGGGACTCTTTTCAGCGCAACAACGGCTGGATATCTTTTTGGATTATTATTCTTCTTCACAGAGGATCGTTAAAGTATTTCAACAAGGGGAAAACTAACAGTAGGGTGATGTTAAGCAGTGTAGACTGTGTTAGAGCTTTAAAAGGCAGATAATAAGAGAAAGTGAGTTTTTATGGTTCAGGAGCAGCGCTTCCGCTCAGGGTTTATTATTTAGTTATGGTATTAGTTTATGACACCACACTTGACCCAAATAAACAACTAACAACTAACTAATCAACTAACTATCTGCCCTTGCTGAGGCAAGCCGAGTGATACAGCAGGAAAACTAGCAGGACAGAGTTACTCCAAAACCACAGAGCTAACCCAGCTAACTGAAGAACCACAGAGCTAACCCAGCTAACTGAAAACCACAGAGCTAACCTAGCTAATTTAGAACCATAGAGCTAACCCAGCTAATTGAAGAACCACAGAGCTAACCCAGCTAACTGAAGAACCACAGAGCTAACTCAGCTAACTGAAGAACCACAGAGCTAACCCAGCTAACTGAAGAACCACAGAGCTAACCCAGCTAACTGAAAACCACAGAGCTAACCTAGCTAATTTAGAACCATAGAGCTAACCCAGCTAATTGAAGAACCACAGAGCTAACCCAGCTAACTGAAGAACCACAGAGCTAACTCAGCTAACTGAAGAACCACAGAGCTAACCTAGCTAACTGAAGAACCACAGAGCTAACCTAGCTAACTGAAGAACCACAGAGCTAACCTAGCTAACTGAAGAACCACAGAGCTAACCCAGCTAACTGAAGAACCACAGAGCTAACCTAGCTAACTGAAGAACCACAGAGCTCTAACTCAGCTAACTGAAGAACCACAGAGCTAACCCAGCTTACTGAAGAACCACAGAGCTCTAACTTAGCTAATTGAAGAACCACAGAGCTAACCCAGCTAATTGAAGAACCACAGAGCTAACCCAGCTAACTGAAGAACCACAGAGCTAACTCAGCTAACTGAAGAACCACAGAGCTAACCTAGCTAACTGAAGAACCACAGAGCTAACCTAGCTAACTGAAGAACCACAGAGCTAACCCAGCTAACTGAAGAACCACAAAGCTAACCCAGCTAACTGAAGAACCACAGAGCTAACCCAGCTAACTGAAGAACCACAAAGCTAACCCAGGTAACTTAAGATCCACAGAGCTCTAACTCAGCTAACAGAAGAACCACAGAGCTAACTCAGCTAACTGAAGAACCACAGAGCTAACTCAGCTAACTGAAGAACCACAGAACTAACCCAGCTAACTGAAGAACCACATAGCTAACCCAGCTAACTGAAGAACCACAGAGCTCTAACTCAGCTAACTGAAGAACCACAGAGCTAACTCAGCTAACTGAAGAACCACAGAGCTAACTCAGCTAACTGAAGAACCACAGAGCTCTAACTCAGCTAACTGAAGAACCACAGAGCTAACCCAGCTAAATGAAGAACCACAGAGCTAACCTAGCTAACTGAAGAACCACAGAGCTAACCTAGCTAACTGAAGAAGCACAGAGCTAACCCAGCTAACTGAAGAACCACAGAGCTAACCCAGCTAACTGAAGAACCACAGCGCTAACTCAGCTAACTGAAGAACCACAGAGCTAACCTAGCTAACTAAAGAGCCACAGAGCTAACTCAGCTAACTGAAGAACCACAGAGCTAACCCAGCTAACTGAAGAACCACAAAGCTAACCCAGCTAACTGAAGAACCACAAAGCTAACCCAGCTAACTGAAGAACCACAAAGCTAACCCAGCTAAATAAAGAACCATAGTTGACTGAGTCTAAAACATTTTTTTTTCCCCACAGAAACCTATTAAGGACAAATCTTAATGTGGCTTAATGTACTAAAACATTGAGCCAGAAACACCAAACATCTAAATATGTTGGATCAGCTGTGTGTAATGTGCTGTAAACATACAGCCAGAGTTCGTTAGTGTTGTGCCAAAAAGAGTCCTCTGCCGATCTTTGCAGCTGGGCTGTAGCATTAGCTGAAAGCTAGCATTTTTCTCATTACGACTCTTAAACGATCTCAGATTTCAGAGGATTCAGTGATGTTTAGGAGGAAGATGTACACAGAATAAAACGTACAGAGGTCTGAACAGATTTATTTACCACAGAATGTGATAGAGGCAGGTTTTTGAAAACCCTATTAATTTTTCTCTAATAGGGAAAAACGCTTAGACACGGAAGCGATACGAGGACTACAGAATGACGCACGACTTCAGTGGTCTATACTGTATGAACCGGTATACTGCTCAGCACTACCTTAGGGCAAGCGGTACCATGTTTTGGAAAACTAAAAAAAAAAAGCATTAGCAGCAGCACAACACAACCACAACTAGCCAACATCCAACAGAGTGGCGAGCAGAGCTGAAAGCAAAGCAGCATACTGCTGGCGATGTGAAAACGCCTTTTTAAAAGTGTGTTCAAAAATAAACTAAGTAAAGTATTGAAGTGTGTTTTGCGATGCAATCACGGATCTCTCTGGAGAGTGAGCTGCAGCTGATAAAAACCCACCTATTGGTAAAAAGTGTGTGGGAGTATGTTGGATTAACACCTAACATTGTTGTGTTCTAAAAGCTTTGCAAAGTATCATTATTCTTTTACTGAGGCTCCACACGCTCCACATGGGATGCTTGTGCTACACTATACTACACTATATGTTTGAGCATAGCAGTCATCAACACTATGAACGTCCATGTCCTACTTGACTGCAGTGATCTAGAAAGTCAGTCAGACTGGATTATAAGATAAGATATTAAAAACACTATACAAAACAATCTGACCCATGATTTGAACTGTGACCCAGCTTCTAAATGCTCTGGCAGGCATTGTAACTCATGGCAGGAACGACCAACATGACCTTGGAACGAACACCAATTTCTTTATTGCACCAATCAATGGACTTTGTCAAGATTACCTACACTCCACTCCAAAAGTACTGGAACAATTCTAAAAACTTTTGAGTTTGACATAAAACATGAATATGAGACAAAAGATCAACATTTCAGATTTAATTATCAGGTATTTACATCTGAATAAAGGTGTGAAAAGCCTTTATATTCATTACTGCATAGGTATTTTAAATAGAGTTTAAAATACTTCTGTAGAAGTTAAAGTATCAAGTCAAGCTTTTTACTCAAGTAAAAGTGTAAAAGTACTATTTTTAAAACGACTTAAAATATAAAAGTAAAGGGGCGGAAGGTCTAAAGCAATGCCACTATGATCGCTGGTTCGAATCCTGGTCCTCGGCAGAATCATGCAGCTTTCCATAAGCTGCTAGAGCCCCGAGAAAGCACAATTGGCCTTGCTCTTTCTCTGGGTGGGTAGATGGTGCTCTTTCCACTCATCACTTCAAAGGATGATGTCGCTCAGCACAAGCCGTCTGTGAGCTGATCAGAACCGAGTCGCTGCGCTTTCCTCCGAGCATTAGCACTGTGATGCTACACGGCAATGTTACATCAGCAGCAGTTCAAAAAGAGGCGGAATCTGACTTCACATGTATCGGAGGCCTGTGCTGGTCTTCACCCTTCTTGTATTGTGGAACTACTAGTGATGGTGAATATACAGCTGAGCAGCTGCTGGATAGGTCAGACAATTGGCCTAGCTAAATTGGAAGAATTTTTTTTTTTTTTTTTAAATAAATTAAAAAAATATGTGTATTTAATATATAAAAGTAAAAGTAATGTAAGTAATGTTAATGTTGATAAATTTACGATGTGTTTTAGCTGCATATATGATTCCTTTTAGTATAGTGCAAATATATTAAAGAAGCTTAGTTGGGAAATTTGGGCCAGAGGCAGCCAGACTTGGGCTGACAGTGGAGCCTCCTCCAAAGACTTTTAATATATATGTTCCAGTATCTTTTTAAAAAATTGACATTAAGAGAGTAAATATCTCTTTTGGATTCTTAGAACTCTGTTAGAATGCCTTGTTGGTCAAAAAAGGAAAGAAATAAAACAGAACACATCAGCTGGGTTTGTATTCATAATTCATAAAGTTTATTTATCATAATTCCACATACTCTCAATGTTCTTTACATGGAAGAGGTCTGCGAGGAGGATCACCAGGGTCAAACACAGTAGCCAGTTGAGCGTTTACACAAAATAACAACTGGAATATTACACATATTTTACATGATAAAAGGATTCGGTACTCTAAATGTCCATCTCGTTGACTTTGTGCAGGGTTACGAGTGCAGATAATCAAGCACATGGTAGAGGATTGTCATGACTGTTGGAGATGACATTACGTTTGGCTGGATCTGCTATACCCAAGACGACTGGCTTGGTCGCGTTATTTATAAAACTAAATTACCAACACAGAGAGTTGATAGAAAATATTGCTCTGTAATCTTAAGCATCTCGCAACGACTTCACATTAAATTACGCCTTTATTTTTAGTCACTTACGTCGACTGTGCCTTTTGGTCACCCGTCAATAAAAACTGATTTATTCTCTGTGCAGTTACAGAACAGGAATGCAAGCACTCTCTCTTAGGGGCCAACGCATATGCAAAACACACAAACAACCACACACACACACACACTCAAACACACACTCATTCATTCACTCACCCACTTACTTAGTGAGTAAGTGACAAGGTAAACTCTGTCACTCTCTCACACAAATACACCAATGTTTATTCTCTGATCACATTGATCGGGATTGGGAGGGCACCTGTTGCATTCCAGGTTAACGCATTCCAAATTCTACTCTATGAATGATAGCTGGAATCTATATGTCGTATTTACACTGTCATTCTGCATTTTATTCGCATTCATCCTATATCTATGTATTACACCACTCTATCCGCTTGAAAAGTGGGATTTGTCAATGCGAAAAACTACACAATTAAAACACGGTCACACATTCACACACATGAACAACAACGACAATGTAGATAGCACAATATATCTCAAATGTCCAGAGCTTCTTTTGCTTTAAATTGTGAACAAAGGGGAACTCGGAATAACGCAATACTGAACAGGAAAACCTGGTAGAAACATTTTGAGGTCATTTCTAAACCAGTCCTTGGGTTTTTGCTTTTTATAGTTTACTTTAAACTTACTGTAAAGTTGTAGTTAACACCACCACAGAGCTGTCAACCTTAGGGGCATCCCAAGTTGAACAGGACACAAGAGATAGGGTAGAGTTGAAAATTCTGTGTTAGTTTTAGAGTTCCCCTTTGAAATCAGTTACAGCCGTCACAGCCGTACTTGTAGCCAGTTCCACCCAAAAGCACAATAAATGTTTAGGATTCCATTAATCTCTTAAAAACAAATACACAGTCGGCCGATAGAGCCGTCAGACCATAACATCGTTAAAGGAAACATCAAGGCCACACGTACAAACAATACATACGTACATACATACATACATACGAACGCGCACACTCTGATACGTTGCTTGTGTTTCTTGAACCCTAAATGGAATTTAAATAGCTCGAAGTAGCGTTAAATTGTGCTTATCTCTGGAAGCAGCATGATAGAACTCAGTAGCCCCTAGCTTGAGCTAAGACCATGGCTCCAAACCTCGGACAAACAAGGGCGAGAAGGGCAGGAGGAACACTCCCCATCGTCACTCCAGCTCTTTAGAGTTTTCGACTCTTATGATTCAAGGACTCAGCACTCCAGCAGCTCCACACCAATTTTTCTTGAAGGTACCGGGATGAATCCTTGTTCAACTCAGGTTTGCTTATTCACCGGGATGTGCTTTAGCTTAAGCAGGTTTGGTGCTCATCTACAGACCAAAGGAAGTCTTGGCTTGGTCAATCTGTCTGTGATGCACCTTGTGCTTCTTTGTTTTTGCCTATATTTAATCCAACATGGCATCCAGCTGGTCAGCTAGGTCATCAAACATGCTTCCGATGTCATCCAGAATGTTGACTGTAGCTTTATTCTCCACCACAGAACTGGAGACAAAAAATAAAAACACAAAGAAAAAGGATTAAAATAATACATAAGCATAAGAGTTATTAGCCCTCTTGCATCCGGACTGTAATTGAAAAAATAGGAGGACCAGTGAGTTTTTAGGCTTTCTCGGTCCCATGACATTGCATTCAGTAGCTCCTTCATTTCCACACTGTTGTGTACTTGGATCTGTGTGGAAATGCTTGCCCAATCTGTAATTATGGTGCGCGGCAGTGGACAAATAGCTATTTTATTTTATTTTATTTATTAAATGCTAAGCCTTACCTGGTCGTTTTGCACGTTAACACTTAGGAGTTCTTGTTGTGCATGACTCTCAAATTAGCTAGCTAGCTAAATTTTCCATTTCCCATAGCAGCAGTTTTATTCTGGCACCTAATGCCGATTTACTATTTAAGATAGAAAGAGAAAAATCTCTCTGTGACCAAGGAATCTTTTGACCCTTTTGAAGAAAATCAATGCTCTATATTTTAAAAACTTTACCTCCTCTATACTATCAAAACAGAGTGGAAGAAATATCTAAACGGCACCACTATTAGCCTGGTAATGAAGCTCCCAATGATGCATTGGGTCATTGAATGGTTGTCCCATTTCTTACGTGGAGGAAAGGTACAAATAAGAAACGGGATTGAGTTTTAAGTATCTTTGATAAGAGTCTGATTAAAAATACTGCAACGAATCCTTGAAAGACACAAAGCTAAACTTCAAAGCTTGTCCAACTAAATAAAAGCCACAAAGATCACCCTATGGGAGCAGGCAAACTGACAGTTTTCTTACTGTTGGTTGTGAATCTGTTCTAGAACCACAAATGAAAGTGTCTCAGACCAGACTTGAGAAGATCTATTCCAGCCTTTGCCCTTGTTACCCAAGAAACAATTAAAACATGTACATAAAAAAAATGGAAATTACATACTTGTCTTCCTTCTTGATCTTCTCCTCTACCACTTCCAGAGCAGCAGCTAGTGAGGCACTGGTTTCCTCCAGCCGGAGATGGGTCATGTCCCCTGCTGCCTGGTCCCCAAACATGCCTCTTGCTTCAGCTTCCAATGCCATCTGCTGAAGCGCCTCTGCTTTTATGTCTTGCCTTACACCTTCAAGTTCACCCTCGACCTGTGGCTGCCTCGCCATGCCCACTTTCCTCCTCCTCATCACAACCTGCCCTGACCCTTCGGCACTCCTAATGAGGTCAACATCACCATGTTCGCCCTGTCCCTCTACAGAAGCTCTCTTTGTCTGGCTTTGACAACCACCATCCATTCTGTCTTCTATTTTTTCTCTCCTTCGATCGTCCTCGTCTCGCTGTCTCTCCACATCCCGCAGTCGGTGCTGGACAGCCTCCACTCCAGCCAGTTCCACTTCCAGAGGGCCAGGGATATCCACTGAAAGGCCTGCCATGGAGGACCTTGGGGGCTTGACTGGCGCTGAACCGGACCCTGGAGTAGAAGGGGTTTGTGGGGTTTGAGGAGTTTGAGGTGTCTGTGGGCTCTGAGCAGGAGAAGTGGCAGCTCGCGGCGAGAGGGTGTGAGCCTCTGGCGGCTTTGGTATCACTGGGCTAAGAGTAGGATACTCGACTTGCTCAGGGTGAACAGCAGTAGGGGAGGGCATGTGTGTGTTTAGGCCACTGGGTGTGGTGACTATTTGGGGATGAGGTGCTGCAGAAGATCCTGGGGTCTGCACTGGCTTTATCTTCATAGGTTTGGGGAGTGTTGGAGGTGGGCTTGGTTTTGGAGACACTGGTGGTGGGACTTTTTTGCCATCCACTGCAGAAACAAACAGGAGACATGGTAGACAATACATGGTAATTACAATACAGGTGCTTAACATACCCTTACCCTACACACTAGAGCAGTACACTGGTACTAGAGTGTACTGCCAACCATTGTAATACCAGGATACCCAACAGCCAGAAAAAAGGAACATACTTTAGTATGCCTCATTCCTACTTAAGAAAATGAAATGCATATCGTATAAACCAAATTCTAAAATGTTATCAATGTATAGAAATTTTTCCCTGCATCGTCCTTTGATGACTTTCTGCTGAGTGTTACCTGGGCTATGTTGACCTTCAGGCCCAGGCAGGGGGACCCTTCTGGTAGGGGTTGGAGGATCCATCTTCCTGAGGGCGAGTGAAGGTTTGGGGGAAACTGGAGGCCTCAACACTCTTCTGAAATCATCTGGTCTCAGTTCCCTGTCGCTGCCACTAACATCCCCAGCACAAGCTTCCGACACAGGCCTCCTCCGGGAGCTTTCTGGACCATTCTCTATGTCCTTCTGTGGAGTTGCTAGTGCCTTCGGTCTGCGCCGGATGGTGCTGGTCTCTGTAAGTTGGAACCTCTCGCTATCTGAGTCGTGGGGTGGCCGAGGCCTTCTCAAGGTTGCGGTAGCATCCATTCGTGACCACTCTTCCTGTGGGAGGGAGGGAACACCTCCTTCCAGGTGACTGAGCATGGAACGAGGACGGGGCTCGGGGGCCTGCCTCAAGGGCACCTGTTGTTGAGGTGCAGCCTCCTCCATAATTCGTGTCGCCTCCAGAGCAGCCTGTGTGGTGTAAGTATTCGAAGTAGTGCCTTCTCGAGTGTTGTTGGGATGACTGTCGGTGTAGCCAGTGACAGGCCCACTGATGGTACGGCGCCGACTCTGCATATCATCGTCTGAGCTGAGGGCATCACGGTTACGCCGCAGGAGATCTGGACTTGCCTGTGGAAGTGGGCAGATAAACATGCAGTCAATGTTTGATTACATTCAGTTTTGACAGAACAGTTATATAATACACTGGTCAAAATATTTATTGAACAGTTATTAATAAAAGTATCCATTGAGCTTCAACTTTTGGGATATTGATCTGGTCAGTTAAGTACCAGGGTGGGCAGTAATGGTCTGGGGAGGCATATCCCTGGAAGGCTGCACAGACTTCTACAAGCTAGACAACAGCACCCTGACTGCTATTAGGTATTGAAATGAAATCCTTGGACCCATTGACAGACCCAGACCCTCTGCTGGTGCAGTGGGTCCTGGGTTCCTCCAATGTCTGGCCCTATCTGCTAAGAGTCTGTACAGTAGGCAGTTTTTGAAAGATGAAGGAACCATTGACGCTTCAGACTGCCCAGGAGCTCAAGGATGCCCCGGTCAAGATCTGCGAGAAAATCCCCCAGGATTGTCTCATTAGGAGCATGCATATAAGCATGTGGAAGCCATACAAACTTGGACTATCATTTTGAGGTGCTGCAATGACATTTTGGTCTTTTTTGGACTAGCCTGCTGCATCAATGTTTTCATTTAGATTTTTTTGGGTGTCTTTGAATTGCGTCTGTAGTGTGATCATTTTCAATCCATCAAACAATGTGCCATCCTTTCATTCCTAATTCCCGCTGAGATCTGATGTTTTTTCAAAGTGTTCCTTTCATTTCTCTGAACAGTGTATCTACACGATAGAAACAATAGAAATCTACACTTCTAGAAATATCTCACCAATCATTACTTTTGCTCATGATAAACTTAGTATTCCTTTGGACATTTGGATATGTTTCTGTCCCTGATAATATTAAATATTAAAGGTCTATTACCTGCAAGTAATTGTTGCCAGTTCCTTTGCCTCCACCTCCTAATTTGGACATTTCGAGCATGGCAGCAATGTCTCTGACACTGCCTCCAGAGGAAGTGGATTCAGAGGCAATTCCACAGTCACTTCGGCGCCGTTCCCTGTACGTCACACTGAGGAAGGAGTCGCTGTGCTCGCCTTGACCGCCCCCACTTTCATTGGAAAGGGCTGCCTCATCTGCCAGGTTTCCAGTGGAGATGGAGGAGCAAGAGCGCTTGGGTGGAGTGGGAGGGCGCGTTCTCCTACGAGGGCGAGTGGTTGCAAACGACTGGCTCCGGTTCACTACACCAACATCAAGGTTGTCACTGGGGCTTTTGGAGGAACTGTTTCGGTTGACTACGCCTAGCGTGGCGTACTTCACAGAAGAATCAGGCAAGGGTAGATCCTCTTTAGAACATTCCAAAACTTCAGGCACGGCCGGCGTTGCGCTGCGAGGGACCCTTCTGGGCAAGGGTGGAGTGTGGTCCTCCTCATCCACAGTGCCGCCTTCAGGTGGAAGACAGAGTAACGGCACGGCGCGAGAGTGAGCGTGCGAACGGGGGCAGTCGCTGGGCCCCCTTGGCCTGCTTTGCATTCTCAGAGGCGAGCCTGGAGCGTGGGTGGGGGAGCTCGTGTGAGGGGAGGTGGTTTTACCTTTAGTTGGTGTGTGTGGTGGGGTGTGGGTGGGGCTTTCGTAAGATCCAGGCCTCTTAAGAGGAGGAGGGATGTTTGCCCTCTGTAAGCCCCTCCCTTGTGCCGTGTGCCTGGGAGAGCCACGGCCCTCCGATCCCTTGCGCATCCTTGGTGCCGGCACCGATTTGGGCTCTGGAGTGCTGCTGATCACCTCTACAGTGGCTGGTTGTTTTGAATCTGTGCTTTCTTCTGATTGGATCTCCTTGTTGGGAGCTTCATCCTCCCTTAGAGGCTCACTCAGTCTATTAACAGCCAACATTAATTTCTTCTGATGTCCTGTAGGGTAGAGGATGTAAACAGAGACGAATGAGGGGCAGTTTTCTTGCTAGAGGGCATGTTTTTATAGTTTACTATAGTTTAGCCAAACATGGTTTTCCCTCATAAAAAATAAAGTTTACAAGTTAACAAGCCATAAAAGCTTGTAGGTTGGGTAAGTAGCATTGTGTAAAAGCATTATTAATAAAACAATTGTCTGTATTACACATACAGTGATCTATTTTAAGCGTTTAGCAGTCTGGGCAATGTGCCAAGTCCTGCTGGAAAATGAAATTTGCATCCCCATAAAAGTTGTCAGCACAGGGAAGCATTAAGTGCTGTAAGATTTTCTGGTAAAAAAAAAAAAAACTGCACTAACTTTGGACTTGATATAACACAAGTGGATCAACACCAGCAGATGACATGGCTCTCCATACCACTCCATATCACTGATCATCAGTAAATTTTGCATTTTATTTGGAAATCAAGGGACCAGAGTCTGAAGGAAGAGTGGAGAAACACACAGTCCAAGCTGCTTGAGGTCTAGTGTGAAGTTTTTACAATCAGTGATTTGGTTTGGAGAGACATGTCATCTGCTGGTCTTGGTCCAATCCAATGTGGATTTCATTTTCCAGCAGGACTTGGCACATTGCCCACACTGCCAAAAGTACCAATTGGTCTTAAATAATCATTTTCTGAGACACTGATTTTTGGGTTTTCATAAGCTGTAACCCATAATCATCAACAATAAAATAAATAAACACTTAAAATAGATCACTCTGTGTTTATTACATCTATATAATACATGAGTTTCGCATTTTGAACTGAATTACAAAAAAATAAAGTAACTTTTCAATGATATTCTAATTTCATTGGTCTGAACATCTCCAAAATGGTAAGGTTTGTATGGGTCCACCTCAGCAGTGGTGAGAACCTACCTACAGTGGTCTAAGGACCATGATTAGATGATGGGATGTAACAAAGGCTATTACATCTGGTTTGAATCAACATAAAGGCTACTTTGGCACAAGTCATATAATTGATTCCACAGAGCACTTTTAAAGGTGCGAAAGCTGTTCATGTAAGATTGGGAGGACCAATGGTATATTGGCTTATTAGTGTATAGGCTTTTAGTGGATCTTCTAAATAAGGAAAACACTGTACCATATTTGCTTAACCATCACATTAATGCTGAACTCTAGCTAAAAGCAAGTCTTTGGGGTAAAACATTTTACCCAGTTTGGTGATGCCGATCTCCTGTAGATCCTCCAGGGTGATGTCACTTACGAAGTCCATGTTGTCATAGCCATTCTGAACTAGAGTCTGGTAGTACTGACTCAGGCCAATCAAAGACAACCACTCTGCCAGATTAGCCTACAGAGAGAAGAACAGAATTACTGATCAAGAACTAGAATAATATGTGTATTACTTGTGGACCAAGTAAGTACAAATGCATGGACCCCAAAATACTAAACTGTAATGTCAATAATTAATTGGCAATTAAAATAGGTAAAGCTCATTTTGCTAGTATTGACCCACGCCCTTGACTGGGCAGAGAAGAAGAAAAGAGGGGGAGCGAACTCAGAGTATTTGGGATGGAGTTCGGGGCAGCTTCGCTGTAAAGCGTGAAGCCGAAGCCCCACCTCACACGAAGAGAAACACAAGAAGAGAATAAAATTAAAGAAGCAGGAAGATGGGGAGGAGGTGGGTGTGAGGTTTGTTCAATGAGCAGGTAGAGAGGAAGTGATGGTTTAAATAGGGAAGGAAGTGGGAGGAGTAAGGGCGTGGATCACTCCCAAAACTTAGTTATGATACATAACTCCACGTTTAGACTCTCAGATAGACCAGGCTTATGGAGTTCCAGCAGTTCCACCAAATACTAAGAAATGAAATGCTCTACATTTAGCTCAAAGTGTTTTGCTAAAAATAATTCTTAATTTGTGACCATGACTTTCCAGGACTTAATTAAAGGAAAATGCTCATTTGTTCACACAAAACACAGTTTAAAAGTTGTTTTTCTTACGGGTTTCTCTTTGGGTATCCAGTCAGGGACGTTCAGTTTGCTAATTTCTGACAACATTTTCTTCCTGTGCCCAGGTTTCGTTACTCCAATCGCTGTCAGATCCTATAAACACAAACATCTTATCAGTTCCAGAAAACACAGCATTAAGTCTTCATTTTTTTAGTGATTGACCAGTGTTGACTATCTCTTGACCAGCATAGGGTATGCTTTTGTTTTGAGGTTGACCAATATGATCAGCATGGCCAAAATCAAATGTAACACACTCTATGTCGGTCAATAGCAGGTTAACTAAATAGCTTACCAGTGTAGACTATGTTCGTTCTTGCCTGGATGACAATCAAAGACACCCTAGAACCATCTGAAACAATCCTTTTGCTTTTGTCTTCTGTTATATTTTCAATAAACACTAGTGACCCAGTGCCAATGGAAGCCATGCACACCTAGAGCAGCATTATGTTTCACAGAGGATGTGGTGAGCTTTGAGATGAGCCATTTCAAGCCTTCTCCATACGTTCTTCTTCCCATTCCTTCTGGTACAGGTTGGTCCTTTTTTTACCTGTCCAAAAAATCTGTTCCAGAACTGGGTGAAGTCTAATCTGGCATTTCTATTAATGATTTGAATCTTGTAGTGAACACTCTTTAGCAACAGCTTCCAAATGAAAATGCCATACCTGGAATCAGTTTCAGACCTTTTTTCCTGCTTAACTGATCATGGATTAATGAGAAATTAGCTCATGCAGCCTATAAAATAGCTTTTGAGGTCATTTGTCCAATTACTTTTGAGCTTCTGTAATGAGAAGGCTTTTTGGGATTTTTTTTTAGAAAAAATGACTGTAATTCCTAAATGCTTTATATGATATTTTGGCTCAACTGTTTTATAAATACAGTGTAGAGGCATACAGAACCCGAATCATTATCCAAATATTTATGTGCCTAACTGTATATATGATTGTCTTGTCATGTCTACTTTTACTAAAATACCTCTATTTAACAGGGGTGTCTTTTCTTAGATGGCAGCCAAGAAACATTGTTTTAAATATACAGTATATAATAGGCTAAGTGGGCATGTGTATTTTTCTGTGTTTATTTCAGAAAACAACAAATATTTAACAATTAAAAATATTGCCATGGCATACATGACCATGATACATATATTCCTGACCATAACTGTGTGCTAGCATAGGTAAGTTTTTAGGTTTAATTTACCTCTGGAGTCATCCTACTGACGGTCTGTAGGTCATAGCCGGCAGTCAGGAAGTTTGTGGTGTAAAACTGCAGCTGAGCACTAGTGAGCCATTCAGCCACTGCCTCTGAACTCTGCAGAACACAGTAAAGAAAAAAGAATGGCTCTTATCAGCACAGTGGCCTATGAAAAGCAACATCATACATCCTGACCACTAGGTGGCAGCAGAGGGTGTCCATATTAAACACCTTGTAAATATTACACTATTGTAATAGGGACTGTCAGCACTTTATGGACAGGTTTTGGCTGTATCAGTTTTTTTTTTTTTTTTTCGATTTGTAAATGACTTTGGATACATTTGGATACATTTATTCAATGTATAAAATGTATTCAATGTAGTCATAACAATATTAAAACATGATAGAAATATGTTAAAAAGAAATATTCCCACAGTTTTTAAACATACTATCTTTTTGGATGAAAAACTAAAATAAAACAATGGGACAATGGAATTATAAAAAACAAAATGCAGTCAGTATATCAATATGTCTTTAGACATATAAAAAAACCTTAATGCTCAATGGTTCAGATAAAGAGTTTAATATATGGTCAAAACATGGATTTAAAAGTTTTTTTCTGATTTTGAGCAAGAATTATATTAAGAGTTAAGATTTAACATTTTTTTATAACTATACAGTACCAGTCCAAGTTTTACACGCATATTAAATGCAGTCTTTTTCATTATTTCAAAATGTTCTGCATTGTAGATTAATATTTAAGTCATTCAAACTATGAATAAAAACATATAGAATTATTAAGTAAAAATTTGTCTCTTCTTAAGAGTTAATAGTGTGTGTTAATGTGTTTGAGAGCATCAGTTGTAAAGTTGTGAAGAGGTAGAGTTGGTATACAGTGAATAGTTCTATTTAAATAATGTTCAAAACCATATTATGAGAAGCAAGAACTACTCAACTAGGTAAAGAAGAAAAAAATGTTTTAAGTAATGAAGGTCAGTCAATCTGAAACATTTCAAGAACTTTGAAAGTATTTTCAAGCATTTTGGTTTGTTTAACAGTTTTAAGTTACTACAAGTTCCTTATGAGTTTCTTCATAGTCTGGATCATTTCAGTATTCATTTACAATGTAGGAAAAAAAGAGTAGTTGTGTCCAATCTTTTGACTCGTACTGTACTTTTTTTTGTAATTAAGACATTTTGTGTCTTAATTACATAATGTGAAAATGTTTTTAATTCATGTCCAACAAACAGTGTACAACATCCTTCTTTTAGTGCAGTACAGATATAAATCAGTATGTACTGTACATTCAATTCTAGAACCATTTAAATGTTTAGACACACAAACACCATCACACTCACACACACTTACTTTACTCTCCACTGAAGTGCTATCCTTCCTCTGTAGTAAAGGATCCACAAATGGTTTCTTCTTCTCTGGACGGGGGCCTCCAGGTGCACTCTGAGTGAGCGGTGAGGAAGCTGAAATCATGCACAAGAAAATAACAGTCAGGATCAGCACAGGAACCTTCCACCAACTTCTCTTATTGGGGTGTTTATGACATAAGCATTTTACCAGTATGGTAACTGGTAGTTAAAAATAAGAATAAGAATAAATGGATGAATGAAAACGTCACCCAGATCGGGACTAGAACCCAGGAATGTGGTATGTGGGTTTGATGTCAGACAAACCAATCTTTCAGGATTTAGAATTAAGATGTACAGTGAGAAAAATAAGTATTTGACTTTGAAGTTCTCTCACTTAGAAATCATAGAGGGGTCTGACATTTTATTCTTAGGTTCATGTCCACTGTGAGAGACATAAACTAAAATCACAATTCATGATTTTTTAATAGTTTATTTTTGTGTTACTTCTGCAAATAAGTATTTGAACACCTGCCAATCAGCAAGGCCCTCAAAGACCTGTTAGTCCGCCTCTAAAAAGTCCACCTGCACTCCACTCATTATTCTAAATTAAAAGCACCTGCTGGAAGATCGTTAGCTGCATAAAGACACCTGTCCTCCCCACACAATCAGGAAGACTCCAACTACTAACATGGCTATAACCAAAGACACCAGAGACAAAATTGTAGACCTCCACAAGCCTGGAAAGGCTTAGAAAATTTGTCGTAATTTATTGGGGACAGAAATGGCACCCAATCGGTGGAATGGCTCTATCACCTACCTTACTTTCTGCCTAAAAGACCCAATATTGACTGGGAATGATAAGCATACTATTTTATTTAATAATAACAACTACTAATAACTAAATAATGTGTGTAATAATGCATATATTCAAATCGCTGGGCTTATTTGTGCAAATTGTGCCTTTGCCTGTGTGGGCATCCATACACTGATAACTTCAGGAAAACATGGAGACACCCTTGTTCACTTTGATGTAGACATCCTTAGTAGTGTACTCAGTAGTGTACTTAGTAGTGTCACTTAATGTGCCTTATAATCTGGTGCACCTTATGTAAAACATGAAAATAGACGCCATTTATTGATATTGCGCCTTATAGTCCAGTTTATTTTTAATAATTGGGAGCTTTTATCCAGTAACTGTGGCAAGGTGGTGTTTATAAGGTGGAGTACCTGTGTTGTGATCCATAGAGCGTGTCTCCAGCAGATGTTCTTTCGCTTTGGCTGACTGAGACAACACTGTGGCCAACAACTGCAACACACATACACACACACACACACATTCACATAAAGCTGGAGAGGGCAGTTTTATGTAGCAGCCATACCAAAGGGTCAGTTTGGCATATGTACATACATATGTACACACACAGTGACTCTGGCTAATCTGGCCCAAAAAGAAAGTCTGTTTTGACCTCCTCTAGCTTTGATTGCAGCACACATTCACTATAGCATTATTTCAATAAGGTTCTGCAATGTCACAAGATTTATTTCAATCCAGTGTTGCATTAATGTTTCACGAAGATCTTCCAGCATTGATGATGGTAGAGTCTGACCACTGCACAAAGTCTTCTCCATCCAGCACATCCCAAATATTCTCAATGAGGTTAAGATCTGGACTCTGTGGTGAACAATCCATGTGTGAAAATTATGATCTCGGGCTTTCTGAATCATTCTTTCACAATTCCAGCCCCATGAATCCTGACATTGTTATCTTGGAATATGATCGTGTCATCAGGGAAGAAAAAAATCCATTGATGGAATAACCTGGTCTATATTCAGTATATTCAGGTAGTCAGCTGACCTCATTCTTTCAGCACATACTGTTGCTGAACCTAGACCGGACCAACTGCAGCAACAACAGATCATTTACTTAGTTTTTTTGGCCAGCAGTTACAGGGGTTGGACAATGAAACAGAAACCTGGTTTTAGACCACAATAATTTATTGTGGTGACAGATAGTTCTGGTGGAAACAGGAGAGTTGAGGTGCACATTGAATTCTGTCGTGATTTGATCAGCCGTGGTTTTTGATGTTTTTTTGGATACAATCCGGGTTAGCACCCGAACATCCCTTTCAGACAGCTTCCTCTTACAGCATCCACAGTTAATCCTGTTGGATGTGGTTGGTCCTTCTTGGTGGTATGCTGACATTACCCTTGATACTGTGGCTCTTGATACATCACAAAGACTTGCTGTCTTGGTCACAGATGCTCCAGCAAGATGTGCACCAACAATTTGTCCTCTTTTGAACTCTGGTATGTCTCCCATAATGTTGTGTGCATTGCAATATTTTGAGTAAAACTGTGCTCTTACCCTGCTAATTGAACCTTCACACTCCGCTCTTACTGGTGCAATGTGCAATTAATGAAGATTGGCCACCAGGCTGCTCCAATTTAGCATGAATCCTCCCACACTAAAATGACAGGTGTTTCAGTTTCATTGTCCAACCCCTGTATGTAATCCATGTCAAGGTTCATGCTTTATGGTTGCAAACTTACCATTAATACATCAACCTACAACTTTAGTACAAATTAAGTACATGCATTCATGATACCTTTAACAATGAGGTACAAATGCCACAACTGGCTAAAGTCATTTTTGGTAAAGAACAAAATGTTTAAATGAGATTTGTATGCTTATGTCTCACCTTCACCCCCTCCGCCTGCGCGTGCAGTCCTGGCACGTTGAGGCCGTGTGTGTTGAGCCCTGGTGAATGTGTGGGGGTAGTTGGCACAGGCACAGGTGAGTTGGTGAGGTGAGCGTTTGCATTGTCCATCGGACCGCTGACGGACGAGCGGCCGCTTGTCAGACTGCCTGTACTGCCCATGCTGCCACTGCTGCCGCCACCACCGCCTGGCAAACAATAACAAAGAGAACACAAAGAAGCAAACATTAATAAACTGCTGAGGTCCTCAGTGTGTTTGTAAGGAACACAGACGGGCCACTCACCAGCCAGAGGTTTCCGTAGTACCCATATCTCCTCATTGGCGCTGCTCTGCTGACCACTTAGAGTAGGAGAACCATGTGGGCTAGACACGGACCCTCTGGAACCTGGAATACACACACACACACACACACACACACACACAAACTCATAAAGCATCATGTTTGGGGTCAGTTGAAAAAATGAATGAAAAAACACATTCAGGGAGCAGATAGCAGGGGGTTGTCTGGGATGTTCAAATGGAACAACTATAGAACCAGAGACTTGGAAACAGTTCACATTAATGAAAGTGTAATTCTCAACACATACACTCAGTTTTAGCAATGTTTTGCTCAGTGAAATCAAGCTATAAGTCCCAGATTTTCAGTACAAACTTCAAACCTCAAGGTAACTGTTTTGTTTTTTTTATTATGGTGAATTTCCAGAATAGCTGTATAGATACTATAAACTGGTACTTAACATGGTAACTTTAAGAAACTATGCAGTTATTTGTGAAACTTAAGGTTTAAAAGACAGACAGTCTGAATAAAATAAATAAAATAAAATAAACTAATTAAGTACCTATCAATTTTTAATATCAAAAACAGAAAAAGAACATTGTTCAAATACACATATACAGCTCTTAAAAAATTAAGAGACCACTTCCAAATGGTCAGGTTCTCGGATTGTACTATTTATAGATATATGCTTAAATACAATAAAACTTTCCCCTAAATTCCAAATAAAAATATTGTAATTTTTATGTATTTATGTGAAGAAAATAAGAAGACCTAATAGTCTTCATTTAGAGAAACAACAGTTGATTTTTAATCACAGCTTTGAAGCATCTTGGCATGCTCTCCACCAGTCTTTCACACTGCTTTTGGATGACCTTTGCCACTCCTGGTGCAAAAATGTAAGCAGTTCAGCTTTATTCTTTATCCTCTTGATTACATTCTAGAGATGTTCAATGTTCATTTGACTCATTTTACAAACATATACCTATAAATAATAAAATCAGAGAAACTGATCATTTTGAAGTGGTCTCTCAATTTTTCTGGAGCTTTGCTTTTCTTTAAAAAAAAAATATATATATATATATTACTTCTTTTACTTCATATACTTATGAAACAAAAAAGGAAGTTACATTCTATACTTCATAATACTGATGTGAATAAAAAAACATTATAGTATTCTATTTAAAAATAACTAAAATACAGTACAAATCTTCTAAAATAATGTACTACAATTACTAAATTAAAGCAGTCATTTTGAAGCTGCTGTACTTCAATACTGTAGGTATTATTCTGCCCTCGTCCTAAATATAGCCCTCAGCACTTGTTGGAAGCACACACTGGCCAACATAATGAGAAAGTAGGTTAGCGTGAGTTTATTATAGTTCTAATATCATATTGTCTTTAGTGTTCTGCTAGTGTTCCCTCTGCCTTCTTAAAAAAAATAGATTTTTTAATTAGTCACATTAATAAAATTAATGCCCCATTAAATTCCCCTCATGCATTCAGACATTTACACTTGAAATGACAAACTGGGGACCTGCCAATTGATTTGTAATATTCCCATTACATTTATACAAATCCGAATATAATTCTAAAACACTTTAAGATGAAATATATTAGAGCAGCAAAATATAGGTTGGGATCAAAATAAATGGTTAAATGATTCTACATTTGTTTTATTGCTGTTCAACTTTGAAAAAAAAAATAATTTGACATAAAAAAGTGCATACAGATTACAAATAATTACAGCATTAATTTAATAATGGACAAAGCCATACATAGCATTATTTTTAACCCATATAAACTTAATAAAATATGTAAAAAAAATAATAGAATAAACTTAATAAAATTATATACAGCAAAAGCATTTAGACAATATGACAAATGAAATTTATAAATACATTATATATATACTATTAAAATTCCGGATTCTAGGTTATTCCAAAATATTTCATGTATTAAAGAAAGTATGTAAAATGCCATCTGAGTAGATTACCATTTGTAAAGGTGCATTACTATTATACAAAAAATAGCAATAAATTATTGCATTATATTGTTCATCATTTATTTGCCTGTAAGATAAGTTATTACCATTTACATGAGTTCTTCTTATTTACACATATGTTTTCAACTAATGTCTAAATATTGATGTCATTTATTAATTAATGTTTAAATAATAAATTAGGCATTTTAAAATTTCTGCTGCACACTTTATTTAAATATTTACTGTGTAAGTTATTCTAAATACAACAAATAATAAACATTTACTTTGTATTTTTTGTTGTAAACAAAATAAATAAAGTATTGAAAGTATATTTTGTACAGTTCATCTGATTTACGTCTACCTTTTATAAGTTACTGTATTTTTCACACTATATGGCACACATTTAAAATATTTTAATTTTCCCAAAAATCTGTGCGTCTTATGTATGAATTTTTCCAGTCAGGTTGTAAGGAGCCCCTCAGCCCCTCTGCTGAAGTACAGCTTGAAGTTTCAGTGAATTTTCTTCAGCAGCCAGGCTGGAGCAGTATTAGCATTAGCTGCTAACCGCGCTAAGCGCTAGCGCTAACTGCGACTAGTGCTGCTGCTAACCGCTGACTACGCTAAAACATCTGGCTTACTGTAAATAAATGGAAGGGTGTATTCACCCAAATAAACAGTTTTCAGGAGAGAAATCTGTGGAGATTAACATCCAGGACTTGTTTGACTTTTTTTTTTTTTAAGAATTAAAAGTTACAGTTACAGTTACAGTTTTGTTTACTTGGGTGCCCCCCTCCCCCAGGTGCTAGACCTGCTAAATTAGAAGGGAAGCATGGCAACACCCTTGTTCCCTACTATTGTCACTTAACATGTGCCTTATAATACGGTGCACCTTATAGTAAGTAAAATACGGTGTATTTTATGGAGAATTATAAACATTTTAAATATAAGGAGTAAGGCCAGCTAAGCTCCTAATTTAAATCCCAGTTTCAAAGTCCGCAACAGAACTTAACCATACGCAATTAAAAGTAAGCACTTGGGTTTTCCTCAGACTGGAGAGAGAGAAAGCTGTTAGTGCTCTCTCTGAGAGTGAAATGTATGAAACAGCAGACACTTGATGTAAATGATGTATGACAGCATGGAGCGAGGCTTTAAAGTGAAGAAAGCCAAGCTGCTGTACAACTTAATGACTTCAACTTCATGTGTAATTAGTTTAGCATTAAGACGCTTTGTTGTAGCTCACAAAAGCATTCGTTCCTAATGAGATAAAGCCAATGAATATATTGCTAGTTGCCCATTATTTTAACACTAGTCTATTGTTCTGTTATTGACAGCAGGTCTTTTGGAAAGCTGTGCAGTGTAGGGCACTGATTTAGCTCATTTTAAGATCCAGACTGTACAGGATATAATACATCTCTTATCACATGCCAGTATTTACAAGCTTCATGATGCAACTTAAAATAACAAACATTTCAACATTTTCACAGTTGGTTCTATTGCAAGTTACGATTATTTGTTGAATTTACTTAGCAGACTTTTGCAATTAACCAATCAATCAGGAACAATATAAATAGCACAATACAGCTTATATAACAAGTGGTTGTCTCAAATTCAAAACAAAATACTACTTTTAATGGTCAGCAGCAAGTCAGCAGAAACAAGATTAAGCTTGTTCATATTAACTACGACACATAAAATACGATCCTTGGCCCCTTTATTAGAACACACTACTTTGTAGCTCCACCTTGCTGGTTCAGTTAGAGAGGTGTATTGTTCCTTCACCAATTAAAGTATGAACCAATGAGAAAGTATGAGGTGGGTGTTTCTAGGATGACAGTGAGTGTAAATAAACCAGTAATTACATGTGTCTTTAAGATTTTTTCATTATTTCTGCAGAATTATGATGTTAAATCATTCAGAGTGGGGTTAGTGTTAACTTGTTTTTGTTTTAGAGAAAAAAAAAGAACACTATTTATACTACTATAAACTCCCTAAATGATCCTATTCTCCCTATACCCCTTAGTTATATTCCTTAAACTAACCTAATACTCCATAAACCAGCCCATACTTCTTATACTTCGTAATCTATAGCTAATCTATAGCCATATACAACTCTTTAAACTACACTAGCCTAAGCTCCCTAAACTAGCAGACACTCACTATACCCCCTTATACTCCCTAAATGACCCTATGCTCTCTAGATAACTTACGTTGTCTACACTTCATATACTACTTTATACTCTTTAAACTACACTATACTCCATAAACTAGCATATACTTTCTAAACTACCTAATCTTTAAGTGACTTATACTCTTCCTACACCATCTTAAACTCCTTAAACTACCCTATACTACCCTTAAACTAGCCTACATTCGCTATACCCACTTTATACTCTTTAAACTACCCTACACCCCATAAACTAGCCTATACTCCCTATACTGCCGTATACTTCATATACTACCTAATGATCTATAGATAATGTATACACTCTATACACACTTTACCCCCTTGTACTCCTTAAACTACCCTACACTCCCTAAACTAGCCTATACTCACTATACTCACTTTATAATCTTAAAGTACCCTACACCCCATAAACTAGCCTATACTCCCTGTTCTATACTATACTTCATATACTACCAAGTGATCTATAGATAATGTACACACTCTATACTCCATATATCCCCTTATACTCCTTAAACCACCTTATACTCCCTAAACTAGCCTATACTGCCCTTAAACTAGCCTACACTCGCTATACCCACTTCATATTCCTTAAACTACCCTACACTCTATAAACTAGCCTATACTCCCTGTTCTATACTAGACTTCATATACTACCAAGTGATCTATAGATAATGTACACACTCTATACTTCATATATCCCCTTATACTCCTTAAACCACCTTATACTCCCTAAACTAGCCTATACTGCCCATAATCTAGCCTACACTCGCTATACCCACTTCATATTCCTTAAACTACCCTACACCACATAAACTAGCCTATACTGCCCATAAACTAGCCTACACTCGCTATACCCACTTTATATTCCTTAAACTATTATATATATATATTTCGTATACTACCTAATATTCTATAGATAGCATATACTGTCTATACTTGCTATACCCCTTATATTCCTTAAGCCACCCTATACTCCATAAACTAGCCTATATTTCCTGTACTATACTATACTTCATATACTACCTAATAATCTATAAAAAAGGTATACTGTCTATACTCACTATACCCCCTTATACTCCTTAAACCACCCTATACTCCCTAAACTAGCCTAAACTCCATAAACTAGCCTGAAAACCTTAAACTATCATACATTCACTCTACCCACTTTACACTCCTTAAACTACCCTAAAGAGAATCTAAAAAAATCCGGGTGGTTTCCTTCTACTCTCTAATTTAAACTCTCTATTCTACCTTTCCAGAAAACGTTAAATTTATTTGCGTTGATACAGCACTATGAGAACAGCTAGCATTTTGAGCAATGACCTTCTGTGGGCTACACTTCTTACTGACGGTCATTTTTTGGACAATATATAGAGTATAGGGTAGAAAATATAGGGTTCACAGAGTGAGTCAAATTCACACTGACCCTTCCTATTGATTCCTATTGACATTTAAGCTAAGACTACGTCCAAGTCCAAGACTAAGTTAGGAGTCCTGCCAAAACACTTTTACTAGTGTAGTGTGGTGGGTTTGTTCATATGTATCACCACTGTAAAGAATCAGTCAGTAAATCTACATCAAATCCCCTCCTAAACACTTACGTCTCAACAACAGAACAGTGCAGAAATCCTGAAAAAGTGCATTTCCACTTATGTTAGGATGGTAGTAAAGATGAAGTTATGATGTTAGGTCTTTGTGTGGGTGAATGTGTGGCTGCACAGGACTGTATTTTTGTGCACTTTTGTGTTTAGCATGTGTTCATGTGTGTTTGTACCTGTCTCTTTTTTCGGCTCCTCTGAGCGGGAGGAGGAGGAGGAGGGCGGTTCGAACGCAAATGAGCTGCAGGTGGGTGTGTTATACCCGAATGAGGTGAAGAGGGGCTGATGGGGAGAGATCAGGGTAGGAGGGGGCGGGGGAGTCAGGGGCAGAGAGAGAATGTGGGAGGAGTCACCGTTCACCATGGCAACTGAGCCAATTGCCGGCGGACGGATCTGTATCTTAAGATACTGTTGAGTAGAGGGTCCTGGGTACAACGGAACAAACAAAAACAACAACAACAACACCAAAAAAACACAAACAACAGCAACAGGAACAAGAACAACAAAAACAACAGGAAAGGAAACACAAAATAAAACATGTTCAAGCAAAAATAGCTAACTCTATGCACTTAACTTTATAGATACCAACAACTTATCAAATCAAAAGAAAAAAATAGCTTAGAAATTGAAAAAAAAAGCATGCAAAAAAATCAAAATACTGAATATACATTTATTTCCATGTATATTTAAGACTAAAACGACAAATTGTGAAAAAAAAACTGTCATGCATAGCATTCCAACATAAAACACTTACACTGTAGCTCAAGTTAAGCAAGACATTTACCTTATATAGTCATGCACGGAAAACAGGGAGAATGCATGGAAGTGTATATGCTTACATGGAAGGTGTGTATAAAAGTGTATGTGTACTGTACACTCATAAAAAAAATAGTTGCACCCAGAAGGAATCAACAGACGAGTAGTCGTGTCTCAGAATGGCAGCAAAGGTCCCACTTACAGTTGCAAGAAAACATATGTGAACCCTTTGGAATTACTTGGATTTGTGCATAAATTGGTTATTAAATGTGTTCTGATCTTCATCTAAGTCACAACAATAGACAAACACAGTCTGCTTAAATTAATACCACACAAAATATTATATGTATGTTTGCATGGTTTTATTGAACACAGCATGTTAACATTCACAGTGAGGAGGGGAAAAGTATGTGAACCTTTGGATTTAATAACTGGATGATCCTCCTTTGGCAGCAAAAACCTCAATCAAACGTTTCCTGTAGTTGCAGATCAGACCTGCACAACAGTCAGGAGGAATTTTGGATCATTCCTCTTCATTAAACTGTTTCAGTTCAGCTATAATATTCTTGTGATATCTGGTGTGAATCTCTCTCTTGAGGTCATGATGCCACAGCAGCTCAATTGGGTTGAGGTCAGGACTCTCCAGAAGGCGTATTTTCTTCTGTTGAAGCCGTTCGATTGTTGATTTACTTCTATGTTTTGGGTCGTTGTCCTGTTGCATAATCCATCCTCTGTTGAGCTTCAGTTGGTGGACAGATGGTCTTTGTAAACTTGGAAATTAATTTTCTGTTGATGAATCCGTCCAGGCCCTGAGGCAGCAAAGCAGCCCCAAACCATGATGCCCCTCCACCATGTTTCACAGTTGGGATGAGGTTTTGATGATGGGGTGCTGTGCCTTTTTTTCTCCACACATAGCGTTGTGTGTTCCTTCCAAACAACTCAACTTTGGTTCATCTGTCCACAGTATATTTAGCCAGTATTGCTGTGGCTCTTAAAACATGCAGCAATGTTTTTTTTTGGACAGCTGTGGCTTCCTCCATTCTTGTTTAATGTTTTCCTTATTGTAGATTTGTCAACAAAAATGTTATCATGTGCCAGAAATTTCTTTAAGTCTTCAGCTGACACTCTGGGATTCTCCCTCACCTCATTGATCATTCTTTTATAGGGAAGAGCATCTTTAACCAACACATTCAATCTCATCATATTGATTGAACTCCAGGTTGGCTGAATCCTGGCTGCAATTAGCTTTAAGAAAAGTCATTAGTCTAGGGGTTCACATACTTTTTCCACCCTGCACTGTGAATGTTAACATGTTGTGTTCAATAAAAGCATGCAAACATATAATTTGTTTGTGTGATATTAGTTTAAGCAGACTGTGTGACTATTTAAGTCTTTGCCAATGAGTAACTGAGTAGGTGTCTCCATACTTTTGCCCATATATAATGAGTTTGAGTGTGTATTTATCTATATACATGTACAGTACTGCAGTGCATGTATGTGGTATACATATATGTATTTTATTGTGTATTTGTTTCTGTTTATGTGTCTTAATGCATTTGTGGACGTCAATGATACAGAAAAGCAAGTGAAGGGGGGGAGCATGGAAATGATGACACAGTGGGATAGAGACCGACAAGCCAGTGGCAGATAGATGAGCCACAACTTCCCATCATATCTGCCCTCTTTTTTCACTCTTGTCTCTCCATCTCTCTCTCTCCTCCCGTCCTGCTGACTGCTCTAATTAAAATCACTGGACTCGCGGTGAATGTGTCGGACACTTGGAGCCAGTGAGTGAACACCCGTGCGCACATACACACACACACACACACACACACACACACACACACACACACGCACACACACGATAAAATGCTCTCTCACCGCTTCCCAGGCACAGACTCTCATTTTCACTATTGTAGCACAAGGCTTAAAGGTACAGACACTGTAGCATTTTTAAGTTCATTATCTGTCTGCTTCACCTGTGTTGTTATGGCTTATTATCACAGGAAGATAGAACAGATCTCATCAAGCTCATCAAACCAGAAAACACTTATAACAGAGGCCACTTGGCAGGTGAAAACACTCTGATTCTGAAATACAGGGTAATTGCTGGGGAATTATTTGGGTTCAACAACTGTGCAAATGGTCAGTAAACTGTGCCCAGCGCTTGGACCCAATAATTGCCACTCACAATGTGATTTAAAGCCTAGTGCTCAACTATCATAGTGTTCACAGCAGTGAAACTGTGTGATCACTGTGTGGAACTATTCAATGAACTACTGAAAAAAGAAATAGGAAGAGAAATAAGAAAATTATATTGCATAAAAAATATTGCTTTCTTTTGTTATTTAAAGTTCCATTGTCATTCAATTGTTTTTCCATTAATTTTATAATGGGTAGTTGTGGTCTCTAGTGAACAAATGCCACGTGAGCTGTTTTTTTGTGGGGAAAAAAGTGCCTTGGTGATTCAGTATAGAGGGGGAGAAACGATGGGATTTTGGCTTTTGCTCATGAATATTCATAACAGCACTGCTACAACAGGAAGATATTTTTTAAAGACATTTTTACACTAATAACACTAATCTTTACAATGTCATATATTACTTTACAACATGTGCAATGCCTTGCTAAGTGCAGTTTAACCACTGATCTAGTCTTAGAGTCTCTATAGAACGCAAAATCTACTGGAGATCCTATGTAAACCTTGTTACTTAGCCAGAGGTAAGTAGTCCAGGTCCAGATTTTTACTTTAAACTAGTGTCAACAGGACTGTTCTTATCATAGACACCGACCTATCTTAATTGTACTTTGCTGGTGGTGTTCCTCCATATACAAATTCTAACCATTTGTTCCTTACCTCTGAATTACTGGGCAAATATTATAACACTGATGTGTTATTTGCACAAATAACACAGGAACGAACTGCCATGTTGTTTCTAGCGCTGTTAGCTCCTATCTGACGAGAAAGTGCTGGTCCATGGCTTTAGCACTGCCCGTGGGCGGTCACGAACGAAGGTGGGCGAGGCCATGAATACTTACTCACGGGTTGATGTAAACACTGTGCTTTTCCTGATTAACTCATTTTTCTGAAACAATCACGTGTTTTTAGCTGCTGTTATGAATGAGTTTTGAACAGGTTTAAATACAAAAACCATAAAATACAGGTGTAGCAGATCAGGTTTCAACACACCGGCCTATGGTCACTGATCTATGCCTGGGAAACCAGATCACCCTCTCCTCCTCACTTATCACAGTATACACACAAAGCGCAGGTGTAGTACATGTACCATGTAGATGAGCTAGTGCAAAACTAGGACAACAGCGCATGTCACATGACCTGTGAGGTCATGCCATGACGCAATGGCACACCTGCCCTCTTGATGACCTCCACCATGTTGGAGGGGAAGTAGCCGACGCGGTCGTTCCCCGTCCGGTTGTCATGGATGCAGCCCTTCCACCGGCCGTCAGAGTGCTGCTCCAGGACCTGGTGATCAAACAGAAAGACGCTCAGGTAAATACAGCTCGGGTTTAGGCTGCCTGTGTGAAAACAAGCCCACTTTTAGGGAAGGTCAGTTCATTCAGCTGGTCCCTGTCTTTTTATATACAGTGGCGAGAAAAAGTATTTGCCACCTACAGATTTCCTTTGTTTTTGCTTTTTTTGTCGTACTGATACTTTTCTGATTATCGAACAATATTTAAAAACAGACAAAGATAACATGAGTAATTATAAAAAGCACTTTTTAAATGATAATTTTATTTATTAAAGAAAAAAATTGGATTGGATTGCATTTACATTTTTCCACAGTAGTGTTTTTTTTGGCAATTTGGCACTAATTCCTCTACATATTGCTAAGGCTACACCATTGTCATTTCAAAATATATTGATTAATTTTTTTTTTCCTTCACATTTCATTTGGTCCTTACCATTTCCCACCCTCTAGCTCATCTCTCTCTCTATTTATGCTTCCAGTGCTGGGAGGGTAAAATCTAGCACTTGGGTTTGACAGCGCTGTATCATTTTTAAACTAGGCCTTAGCCCACTTCTGACTGCACTATACTCTCACTGAGGACATAATTAGGAACACCTTCATATTATCCAATCGTGTGGCAGCAGCACACAGAATAAACTTATGCAGTAGTTTATTGGGGGGGGGGGGGGGGGTAGCTTCCTGCACGTATGGAAAAAAGAGTTTATACTATTACTACTACTACAACTAATAATAATAATAATAATAATAATAATAATAATAATAATAATGAAAAACATAAAAGTATCTTCTCTATAAATAATTATGTCCATTCATCATCATCTGATTAAAAGTGGTGCCTGATAACATAAAAACCCACAAAAAAGCGTGCAAAAACAAAGCGTGCAGCCCCAGTGACATTTACAATGCACAAAGGGGCATGTTCCAGACACGTTCCAGAAGCGCAGTTGTAAAATGTAGCCTAAAACTATTAATTCTAATCTTAGTAAAGATTTATTTAGACCTTTCAGCTAGCTAGCTCGCCGCTAACGTTTGTATGTTAGCTAGGCCGCCACTAAAGTTAGCTAGCTCTCCCCTAACCTTAGTTCTCTCCCTGGTAGTGTTAGCTATCTTGCCACTAAAGCTAGTGTTAGCTAACTCTCTGGTAAGGTCAATATGTTAGCTAGCTCTCCTCTAACCTTAGTTCTCTTCTCAGTAGCTTCGCTAACTCACTGGTAAGGTCAATATGTTAGCTAGCTTGCTGCTAACCTTAGTTCTCTCCTCTGTAATGTAGCTAGCTCTCCCCTAACCTTAGTTCTCTCCCTGGTAGTGTTAGCTATCTTGCCACTAAAGCTAGTGTTAGCTAACTCTCTGGTAAGGTCAATATGTTAGCTAGCTCTCCTCTAACCTTAGTTCTCTTCTCAGTAGCTTCGCTAACTCACTGGTAAGGTCAATATGTTAGCTAGCTTGCTGCTAACCTTAGTTCTCTCCTCTGTAATGTAGCTAGCTCTCTGTTAACCTTCGTTCTCTCCTCTGTAATGTAGCTAGCTCTCCGCTAACCTTAGTTATCTCCTCGGTAACGTAGTTAGCTCGCCACTGATGTTAGCTAGCTCTCCGCTAACCTTAGTTATCTCCTCGGTAATGTAGTTAGCTCGCCACTGATGTTAGCTAGCTCTCCGCTGACCTTAGTTCTCTCCTCGGTAACATAGCTAGCTCGCTGCTAAAGTTAGTATGCTAGCTAACTCCACACCGATGTTAGTTAGCTCTCCGCTAACATTAGTTCTTTCCCCAGATTAGGTGTTCATGGTGGACCACTGTGTTTTCCCTCCGGCATTAAACACACCATCTTAAAATGTAGTACCTACAGCAAATGTACAGTAAATTTAAGACATTTTAAGACTATATAAGTACCCACGGCGTGAACCATGTGTTAACTTGTGGTTTCTGAGGCTGGTAACTCTGATAAAGTTATCCTGTGCAACAGAGGTAACTCTTGCTCTTCCTTTTCTGTGGCAGTCCTGATGAGAGCCAGTTTCATCAAAGTTTCATAAGTTCTTAAAATCGGATTTCGGATTTTGAATTTTTTCGTTACTGTATACAAAATTTACCTCTTCATAACACATCTGATAGTGCAAGTCAAATCCAAATGTTTTCAATCTACAGCAAAAATAATGGAATCGGCCTCACTGTACCAATACTTTTGGAGGGGACTGTATGTACAATTACCCAGGGGGACAAAGATAGATTCTGTCATATTCTTAATGCTACATGTAAATAAATATAAGTTATACTAAGGGCATATAGTTGGGTATAATTTGCCTTTTCTTTAAATATTCAAGCTTTGAGCTTATGATTCAGTTAAATCCAAGAGTAAAGACAGTAAATCCAGCAGATGGAGCTGTAGCTCTGGGTCAATTTGACTCAAAAACCAGGTTGAAACACTGAGGACCGGACATGAGGCCATTTTCTGGGCATTTAAACATGGTCCTGTTCGTGTTGAAATTAAATTTGATGTCTACAAAGAGCGTAAATGAGCCAAATTTAATAAAGTATGCATTCATTTCTGAGCAAATTTAATTTTTGACCCATTTTAAAATATACAATCATTGTCATCTACATTCCACTAATATGAGAAAAGCTTTGGAAATTATTATGAATGGAAATTGAATAAAGAAGAAATGAATGGATTGTCTGTGTGGTGAAAGATGTTCAGCTTGTATTTTAGCTCAGCAGCGTTTTTCTTCCCCACTGGGCGAATGTTCCGTTACGCTCCGGGTATTTACCGTGATGATGTCACCCGCTTTGATGTTGAGGCTCGTCAGGTCATAGTTGTTGCAGTAATCCTTCAGCGCTCTCACTTGCATGGCAGCGGAAGCATCTGCGTTTACACAAACACACACACACACACAAACAAACAGCTATTTCAGGACAGTCAACAATAAAGCAAAGGTTATTCCATTTAATCTACTACTATTCACAGTCACAATCACTTAACATACTAATGCTTTTTTATACTTTATACAGTAATATTATTAAATATTAAATATTATTTTATATATTAAATTATAAAAAACAAAACGTAACAAAATAAATAAAAATATAAAACAAAATATAACAGCCTTATCCAGTGTCTATGCATTTTATACAGTTCAATCAATATTTAAGTCAGTATTTACAGAATACAGGAGTGCTGCTTGTATAGCTCTGTTCCAACTGTTTAAACAATTTAAACACCTTAATGAAATGTTTATCGATCCATATAACTATTTTTTTTTCTAGAACCCAAAATTTAAATACATGTTAAAAATGTAGCTGTTTCTGCTGTCATTTACAAGATTTTAAAGTGGCAAAATGCCATAATTTTCGGACATAAGCTTTAATCTAAGAATATTTATTTATCTGGCCATAATAAAAAAAAACATTAAGATGCTCACTTAATTTATCTGATTTAATTTTAAATTTGATATCAATATAGGGTCCTGTAATTTCTGAGGTAGAGGCTTCATGAGCATCAGTGAGTCTTTTCTTTCATTTTGGTCAGCAGTGGTTCTGTGGCCCTTTTGGTATAATTTCGGTTGGCCGGTCACTCCTGGGAAGGTTCACCAGTGTTTCATGTTTTCTCCATTTGTGAATATTGTCTCTCACTGTGGACCGCTGGAGTTCCAAAGCCTTAGAAATAACTTTGTTCTCTCTTTTTTCTTGAATTTATTCAATATATTGTGGCATAATGTGTTGCTTTTTGAGACCTTTTATCTGTATATATTTAACCCCTTAAAAGATGACAGCATACATTAAGATATTTCATGTTTTTCATTTAACCTGTCAGTGTATTATTGTAAGTCGCTTTGGACAAAAGCGTCTGCCAAATGTAATGTAATGTAATGTAATGTAATGTTACTAACATTATTGATGATCCGTGTTACATATTTAAGAAAAAAAAAAATCTCCAATATTTTCCTCTTTTTTTACTGTCGTTTAGGGGAAAATATTTGAATCTATTGCTTGCACTCCATACCTCTCAACATTTGTTTAATCTCTCGACTGGCTTGTGTTGTGGTGAACTGGTTAACGATGTCCAGTGCCGTCTGGCAGTAAGTGTTCCTCACGCTGGCACTAATGCCACTCTGCAGAATAAAGAAAAAAGAACAGACGTGCACATATATACACATGCACACAATTTACATACAGCTCAGTAAATACACATTTAACAACCAACACACATTCAAACCCTTAAACACACTACAGTACTGTATTTTCTGCACTATAAGGCGCACCAGACTATAAGGCGCATTTTGTGACACTAATAAGGAACAGGGGTGTTGCCATGTTTTCCTTCTAATGCAGCCAATGGTAGCTAACTGAGTTAAGTAAAGCTAAGCAAAAGTAAACAAAAAGTCAAATGAGCCTTGGATATTAATCTACACAGATTTCTTTCCTGAAAACCTTTTATTTGGGTGAGTAAAGCACTCAAATTTATTTACAGTAAGCTTAGATTTTCAGATTTTCACTAAGGCTGGGTGCAGCAGCATTAGCATTAGCGGCTACATGCTGTTAGCACTTGTAAATGCTGCCCGACAGGGCTACACTGAGGAACCCTGAGTGTTTCAAGGCAATAAGCCAGGGCGATATTAGCTAGCGGTTTGTCCCATGTAACTTGTTATAATGAAGTAAACATGCAGGCTCCAGTCCAATATACTCTCCTTTGAACAACGAAAGAGCTAGCGCTTATTGCGGTTAGCGGCTAATGCTTATGCTGCTCCAGCAAGGCTAGCCGTGGTTGGCAGCATGCTATAGGCTGATAATACCTATCTCTGAACATTGAAAGAGCTAGTGCTTAGCATGGTTAGTCGCTAATGCTAACGCTGCTCCAGCAGTGCTAGCCAGGGTTAGCAGCAGTCTACAGGCTGATAATACCCATCTCCAAACGGCGAAAGAGCTGGTGCTTAGTGTGGTTGGCAGCTAATGCTAATGCTGCTCCAGCAAGGCTAGCCGATTAGCGGCTAATGCTAACACTGCTGGAGAAATAAACTGAAACTCCTGTAAGAAGCTGTACTTTAGTGGAGTGGATTTACTGCTTCTTACAACCTGACTAGTGAAATTCATATATAAGGCAAACCGGATATTAAAGCAGTGACAATTTTTGGGAAAATTAAAGTATTTTGCATGTTAATACATACATATTGTGCCTATATAATGTGACAACCATCTCAGGTTATATATACTCACATCGAGAAGCAGCCGTACAGCATCGGTCTTTCCACAAAGGGCAGCTTCGTGCAGCGCTGTGCCTGACTTTGTCTGCCTGTTTATATCTATTCCAGCTTGGATCAATAACCTGTAACACACACATACATACAATATATTGCTTATATAAGTATTAACTCGTCTGCCTTTGCATGCATTTAAACTTGAGTAACATCCCTTTCTTAATACAATGGGTTAAATACTGTCTAATGGCATGCCTTTATATACAACCATTATACCTTAAGAGAATTCTATATTTCTGCATAAATATGCTCTAAAACATCCTCAGATCCTAAAAGTAGATAAAGAGAGCCCAGTTAAACAAACGAGACAAACATATTATACTGGGTCATTTATTTATTGAAGAAAATGATCCAATGTTCCATATTTGTGAGTGGCAAAAGTATGTGAACCTTTGCCTTCAGTATGTGGTGTGACCCCCCTTTGCAGCAAGAACTGTAACTAAACATTTCAGGTAGATGTTGATCAGTTCTGCATTCTGGCTTGTAAGAATTTTAGCCAACTCCTCCTCACAGAAGAACCTCAACTCTGGGATATTTGTGGGTTTCCTCACATGAACTGCTCAATTCAGGTCCTTCCATAACATTTGGAACCTTGGATTGAGGTCAGGACTTTGACTTGGCCATTCCAAAACATTTACTATATTCTTCTTGAATCATTCTTTGGTAGAACGACTTATGTGCTTAGGGTTGTTGTCTTGGTGCATGACCCACTTCATGCACCAAGGTTCAGTTCAAGGACAGATGTCCTGATGTTTTCCTTTAGATTTCTCTGATATAAATCAGAATGCATTGTTCCATAAAAGAAGGCAAGCCGTCTTGATCCAGATGCAGCAAAACAGGCCCAAACCATGATACTACCACCACCATGTTTCACAAAAGGGATGAGGTTCTTGTGCTGGAATGCATTATTTTCCTTTCTCCAAATATAATGCTTTTCATTTAAACAAAAAAGTTCCATTTTGGTCTTATCTGCCTTTCTCCTCACAACCCTGCCATGAACACCATTGTTGTACAGTGTTCTCTAATGAGTTAGCCTATGTGAACGAGTCTTCAGTTGCTTAGAAGCTACCCTAAGTTTCTCTGAGACTATTGAACGCCTTGCTCTTGGAGTGATCTTTGTTGGTCGACTACTGGGAAGAGTAACAATGATCTGGAATTTCTTTTATTTGTACACAATCGGTCTGAGATGTTTTAGAGACCTTTTTCTGATGAGCATCAACAACTCTTTTGGAAGTCCTCAGAAATCTCCTTAGTTTTGGCCATGAAACACTTCCACAAACATGTGTTGTGAAGAGCAAACACCTATTTTACAAACTGTCACAAATATGTAATATTGGATCATATAAATAAATAATCAAGTATAATATGTGTCTCATTTATTTAACCCAGATTCATTTTATCTACTTTTAGGACATTATTTATGCAGAAATATAGAACATTCTAAAGGGTTTACAAACGTTAAAGCCCCACAGTAAATATTTGGGTTCTGGGTTCTGAGTTTTTTTTACTTATATATGTTTTTATTGATTGACAGCACTGACATTTATATAATATGTAATACTACAATTAATCTGTAACAGTGGATCCATCACCAGCAGTTGTAACTTATAACTTATAAGATATGCAACATAATGTGAAACAGCTTATTTTATTTTGATGACACACACACATTTCACACACACGCACACACACACACACACACACACACATTTTACTCATACAAACTCACACACATACACTGGGCTGCCAGTAATGGCATGTAAGACTAATTAACAATATGCGTCATAACGCAGTGATGGCACTGTCCATCAAAACACAGAAATGAGGACACTCGCTGTGTGTACGAGAGTGTGTGTATGAGAGTGTATTTGTGTGTGTGTGTGTGTGCGTGTGAGAGTGTGTGTACGAGAGTGTGTGTGTGCATCAGACACGCTAATGAATAAATCCCCACGGCACCTATCGGAGTGCATCAGCAGCTTCGCACTTCACTATACTACATTTCCCATCTCCCCTGCTGCTCAGCTCTGCAGGACTACAGCTTCCTGTTTAAGCCCGTCTGACAAAGAAGGTGTTATTTATTAACTGACTTACCAAGAAGTCGTCTAGTCTATAATATTGCATAACAGACAGCATAACTGTAAGCAAGACGTTTTATTTCCATTCAATAAGCTACTTATACTAATATCATACAACAGTAAGTTCTGACCTCACAATCTGATTGGTTGAGAAGTGTTCTAACCGTGCTGATGTTTATGATAACAGCACAACCTTCTCTAAATCTGTATCACTCCGCGGACGCATTGCCAAGTAACGGCATGTACACACAGGACAGTTTTGAATCATCACCTTCAACAGCAGCATTAGCAGCATTAGCTTAGCACAGGCTAGCACCCAGCCAAGTAGCCTTAGCCATAACTAGGGTTGCCAACTTTTTGAAAATGAAACAAGGAACAGAGGGGGGTTGTGGAGGCTTTGGTCATTGCTGTGGTTCTGGTTGATCTGTTACTGCATAGGAATAAATGTGTAACATCATATCATTTTATATTTTTAGTTTTACTGTTAAAACACAACAGTTCATTCTGTAAGTATATGTTTATAGTAGTAAAGTTATTTTTCATTGGCAGCCAAGGAGTTTCTTTTAACAGTGCAAAACAGCACATATTTGGAATATAACCACATATTGTAAAATAATTAGTGCAAAAAAGGTAAAATGCAAATAAAATGTCCTCTACAACTAAACAACTAGACATTATTATGTATGTATTATATGTGAATTTATACAATTATCGTACTCTATGTATTATCCAAACTCAAAACCATGAAACATAACAGACTTCGCCGAATTAGCTGAAATTTTTATTTTATTTTATGGCGGAAGGAACAGTCTGTATTAAAGCATATTCTTTATCAATTTTTTTAGGGTCTTTTATTTTCTTTATTCATTTTGTAAAAATGTGCATATGTGCTGCTATTCTGTATTTTCCCATTGTATTGGAACTTTAATCCTGCATTGCAGGTCACTTTGATACAATTTACACCATAGCAACACCTCAGCAACCACCTATCACCCATATAGCAACAAGCACAGATTAAATAGCAACACCTTAGCAACCACCTAGCAACACCTTAACAACCACCTATCAACCACCACGGATATCATAGGAACCACCTAGCAACACCTAAGCAACCTCTTAGTAACACCATAGCAGCCACCACATAATAAATAGC
This sequence comes from Astyanax mexicanus, assembly GCF_023375975.1. Lineage (NCBI taxonomy): Eukaryota > Metazoa > Chordata > Actinopteri > Characiformes > Acestrorhamphidae > Astyanax > Astyanax mexicanus. The sequence goes on along the minus strand of NC_064428.1, from coordinate 17,546,550 downwards.
AACACTTTAGCAACCACTTAGCAACACCTTAGCAACTGCCTAGCAACCACTTAGCAACACCATAGCAACCACCAAAGATACCTCAGCAACACCTAAGCAACCACCTAGCAAGCTCTCAGTAACACCATAGCAACCACCATAGATACCATGGCAACACCTTAGCAACCACCTAGCAACCGCTGAGCAACATCATATCAACCGCCACAGACACCATAGCAACACCTTAGCAACCATCTAGCAACCGCTTAGCAACCACTTAGCAACCACTTAGCAACACCATAGCAACCAGCCACAAAACAGCACTGCAATTACATGCCAGTTTCTGCCAGAACTGCAATCTAGTTCCATATGTTTTCTTCATAGTTTGGATGATAAAAAATACTGAATTTATGTGTACCAGCCCAGAATTTACACATTGAGGCATTATTTTTACTAATGCCATTTCTCCAAAGCAATTTTACGTCTTATGTTTTACGTCTCCTGAGACATTAAAGATCAACATTTGAGCAATATAAACTTTTCTCACAGAATGAGCACAGATAGCCATGCTTCAGGCCACTCTGCACACATCTGCACGTCATTTCACAATCCGCTCTTACTTGATGATGTCAATGTGTCCGTTCTTGGCGGCCAGATGGAGAGGGCTGATGCCATTGGGGTCAGAGGGCTTCGGCTCCAGCATGGCAGCACACATATTACTGCTCAGAAGCAACTGGACCACCTAAAACACACACACACACACACACACAGATGCACAGAGCAGACTGCTGTCAGCTATCATGACCTCAATAGCCAGTTTCACTGATGAAGTGTCTGGAATTACTGACCGAAACTCGTCCAAATTCACAGGCCAGGTCCAGAGGGGTCTTTCCTGCGTGATCTCGGATGCAGGGGTTGGACTGGTGCTGCAGCAGCATCTCGCTCTACAAGCAAAATTACAACAATAGATCGTAGAATTAACATTTTTGCATTCATGAGAGCTTTGGATTAGTAATGGATTGGCCAAAAATGAAATGTACAAATTTTCTCTCTTTTCCCAGAGCATTGGAGATCTAAAGGGCTCATGTAGCTAACCACTAATAGCAAATATAAGTCTCAAACTGTGCGCAGGTGTTAGGTACCGTATTTTTCGCACTATACGGCACATCTAATATCCTTTAATTTTCCTAAAAATTGTTAGTGTGCCTTTTAATCTGGTGCACCTTATGTATGAATTCTACCATTTAGGTTGTAAAGAGCAGTAAAGCCACTGGCACAGTATTAGCATTACCCCCTAACCGTGCTAAGTGCTAGCTCTTTCGCCATTCAGAGGTGAGTATTAGCGGCCTGTAGCCTACTGCTAACCATGGCTAGCACTGTTGGAGCAGCTTTAGCATTACCTGCTAACTTTTTTTTTGTCGTTCTGAGGTTGAGTTTGTCAGACTGGGCCCTATAGTGCACCCCCGAAACCCATTTTTCTAAAAGCCATAATGACTATAATGTTGTATTAAAATGTTAATGTTGATAAAGTTGGGATGCACTAAGCTCCCTGTTTCAGCTACAAATAGAGTTCTAGAAAAAATAAGAGAGCACTTCAAAATTAAGAGTTTCTTTGATTTTACCAAATTAAAAACATCTGGAATGTAATCAAGAGGAAGATGGATGATCACAAGCCATCAAACCAAACTGAACTTCTTGAATTTTTGCACCAGGAGTAAAGCAGCATAAAGTTATCCAAAAGCAGTGTGTAAGATGGTGGAGGAGAACATTCCAAGATACATGAAAACTGTGATTAAAAACTAGTGTTATTCCACCAAATATTGATTTCTGAACTCTTAAAACTTTATGAATATGAACTTTTGTTTTCTTTGCATTATTTGAGATCTGAAAGTTTTGCATCTTTTTTGTTATTTCAGCCATTTCTCATTTTCTGCAGATAAATGATCTAAATGGCAATATTTTTATTTGAAATTTAGGAGAAATGTTGTCCTTAGTTTATAGAATAAAACAACAGTAGGGTGTCAGAATGGTGTTTGTTTATACTTCTGTACATTCAACCAAAATCAGATTCACTCTATCTGGTTGGAGAGATTTATCTGGATAGGGTTTTTTTTATAAAACAATGAGAAGCCAGAATGAAAACAAGCTGAAATCAAATAGGAGTAACGAGGCTATTTTTAAAATGTAAGAAGCAGAAAGTTCAGATAATTGTATGGACATAGGTAGAAGTGGTAGGTAGAAGAGGTAGAAGTAAAAAGTCCTCTGAAAGTAATTACTCCAGTAAAGTATAGATAATCGATATTTCTACAGTTTCTAAAGTAGTGAAGAAGAAGTGTTTGTACTTCATTAACTGACACCTCTGTTATTGATCCACTTGATCGAGAATTGATCTGAACCACAGGCACAAAAGTCACCTTCCACCAAGCTAGATCTACATCAGTGATAACTAGGAACCAGGGGCAACAGTTCAAAGGCAGAGTGAAGTACATGGGAAGGGTTATTGATAATAGTAATGCGTGTTGTCCGTTGGATTCAGACAGTTCTACCAATCACGTCTCATCTGTTGGAGTGAAAATGGTGTGAATTAGCTTTCTGGCCTCTCCATCTCTTTAGCTCCAGTGTGTATTGACGCATTAGTCCTCACTGTGATACATTTAATCCCGGGTTCATCAGCGCTAATATGCTCTGTACACTCACCCCATCGTAATGGCCGTGTTGGGACGAGAGGTGCAGAGGAATCTGGCCTTCGTCTGATTGGCCGTTGACCGATGATCCAGCTTTTAGCAGCATTTTCATTGGCTCGCATTTTCCTTGCCAGGCAGCGTAGTGCAGCGGCCGCATCCCTGCACGAGAAAACAGGAGGAACAGTTACTACCGTTCAGTACAAAGTGATTTCCTCAAGTGATTTATCTTTCATGAGTAACTTTTTCACCCCACAGATCTGCTTAATCTTTTATCATTTTTGAGGAACTGAACTCGAGGAGCCCCTCGAACAGAATTCCTTACGCAACATTTTTACTACAAGTGATGTCACAGCACAGATGCTGGTTAGACATTTTGGAGTGTGTGTAAGTTTCTTCCCTGTCTAAGCCTGGCCTTTGCAATGCAGGAAAATAAAGTCATGTTTTGATTAATTAGCATGGTGGCCTCTATTTTTGGCCATTTCAGTAAAAATTGTGGAAATCTAAGCTTACTGTAAATAAACGTAAGAGCTTTCAGGAGAGAAATCTGTGTAGATTAAAGTCCAGAGCGTCCGTTTGACTTTAAAAGAAAATGTTTGTTTTTAAGAATTAAAGTTTTGTTCACTTTGGCGCTCCCCAGCGGCAAGACCTGCGCAATTTTATGAATCCCCTATTTTCGGCCACCTTACATTCAGCTTAAAATAGCCTACATTAACTGGAAAATATATATACCTACGTTTTTTTTTATATACCTAAGTTTTAATAATAACAACTCTTAACCTGATATTGGTGGATGATAATGGTGTAATAATGCGCATTTTTAAATCGCTGAGCTTATTTATTTTTGTGGACCGCGTCTTTGTCTGCGCCGCCTATTGGAGACATGCCATTTCTTTACTGTGCCTATGGGATCCAGTAACTCCCAGTGGTGTTAATTAAAGCTTTCCAAAATGGACCATTTCAATTTGGTCAAATATTTAACCCCTTTTCACATTGTTCTTAAAATTCCATTTTCCCATATTTTAAGAGTACCTCTTTTCAGCTTGGGATATTCAGCTTGATACTTCTAGCCCAAAAATGGAGCTATTTGTTTTTACTATTGTATAATTCAATTAACATCTTATTGATAATATATTTAGATAATAAAAATTAAAATTGTCATTTTTTTCCCAAATAAACCTGTATACTATCTAATTACTTTAGGATGTTCATTTATTTTTGCCAACAGACATGCACTAACTACTTCTCCATAAGCAGCCAAAATTGTGTTGTGCTACCTGTAATGCTTTGAGTTCTATTTAAGATTTACCAAAGGGTGCCAAACTGTGCCTAAATGGCCAAAAACTCCATATAACTTAAAAACAGCTCTAAATGACCTAAAAGTACTAATAAATAAACTAAATAAATAAATAAAATCCACTAATTCTGCTTTTGTTTACAATAATTAATTTTGTCAAAAGTGTTCACTTCCATTCTAAAGACAAAATGGACACTCGGGGGCCTGTAAAAAGAGATTAAATTGTATATATGCACACACTAGTGTTGCAAATGTTAATGCATTAATAAATGTGATTAATCTGAAAACTTTAACAAGTTCATTTTTAAAGCCTACCTATGGCTGAGACAGAATTACTGTTTTAACTGTACAGGGAAGACTTTCTAGTATAATCTGGAGCATTGCTGTGAGGATTTGATTGCATTTAGCAACAAGAGCATCAGTGAGGTCAGAATCTTGGATGATGACCACCCCAAATTCTCAACTCACCCCAAAAGCATTAGACAGAGCAGAATCATTCCAGAGGACACAGTTTTACTGCTGCACAGTTCAGTCCTTGGAGGCTTTTTACCACTTTTATACTCCACATCTGGCATTAGGCACAGTGCCAACATGTTCCTGTTTATCTACAACTGGGAGTCCCACTTACTAAAAGGGAAGTCCTCAAATATATAGGTGTCATACATGTGTATGACTTACTGTCCTGACAAGGCAAAAAAACAAGTATGTGTGTGTGAATGTCTGAGTGAATGTGTTTTCACCTTTCTGGTCTTTGATGTCAACAATGGCTTGTGACTCCAGCAACAGTGAGATCAGCTCCAAATTACCATTCAGAGCAGCATGGTGAAGAGCTGAGAACCTGTAACACACACACACACACACACACACACGCTGAAATCTCCCACAGTCCTACAAACGCAATTTTACGCTTTTCCATCATACAGCCTTTAAGACAAGTTTGTAAGTATTGTTCACTTCAGAGCAGCTCTCTCTCTCTCTCGCTCTCTCTTACTGCCACACTGCGCGAGAGGCTCTGACCTACTTCCATGAGTAAGAGCTTTTCACACACAGCCTCCAGCAACACACACACACACACATACAAACACTGCTGCCTCATAATATGGATCAGTCAAACACTTTACCTCATTTGTCCATTCATAAGTTCCTTAAATTATTAAATGTGAATATGAAAAACAATTTGTCAAACTCTTTTCACAAGAGATCTTTTACTAACACTCTCAGAACAATAGAATTTCTATTCAATTATGAACTCATTCATGTTATGAAGACCTTAAGAGGACCTATACACCTTTTCCATGTATAATAGATGGATGAGAAAAGTCTATGGAGAATGGCTAGACTGGTTGGGGCTAGGTCTGTCATAAAAAACTATATTTTTTGAATTAAAGCAATAATTTTTGGGTGATGTACTGTTCTAAAAAATAACTGTAGTAAACTATATTATAGTAGAGCTTAGATTTGGTCCAAAAAATCCTCGCTGTATTTTATTATGAGCAGGAGCTCGATTTATACCCCACATTTTAATAAGTAGAGTATTAAAGCATTTTCAGGCTGTTTGAATGAGCTGTTCAAAATTATGTTAAATAACATTGCAACACTGAAGAAGCACAGACCTGTTATTTAAGAACAATGTTTATCAAGAACAGCTACACACAGCCCTACAAGTCGTAATGCGGACAAGTGGAGGAGCTCACGTGTGCGTGAGACCCAGAGTTACGTGATTATAACATTATAAATTGTGCATTATTTTTTTTTTTAAAACACAGTTTTATTTGTAACTTTACTATATTGTGATTATCACGCCATGGTTTTATATAAAATAAAAATATCCTGAAAAAAAAAACAGATGCCTCACAGACCGTTATCTTGGGCGTGACCTGCCGTGCCCAAGGAAAGTGTTGGGAAATCTCGACCCGAGCCAGGCTGAGTTGGTGTCAGGCATCAGGTCAGGCTCGAACAGAGAATCTAAAATCTATATTATAGTCATTTTACTGACATTCTTTATCACTGAAATAGGGCTGGGTGATGTGTGAGTTCTACTGAGTGGGTGGGTTAATTGGCTTAGAAAAATGTCATTTAGATCTAAGGAACAAATGGCTAGAATTTATTTATGGAACCCCACCAGCGAAGTACAATTGAGATGTGTATGAGGTGTATGTTTAGAACAGTTCTGTTTACACTAGGTAAAAGTAAAAATCCATCCCGGAGTTTTGTTCCAACTGCCTGGACTTCTCTGCTGAGGCTCAGCCAACAAAACCTTGGGGTGGATTTTTACTGTTTGCACCTGGACTACCCACCTCTGTGTGTAAGTAACTACAGGTTTACATAGGATCTCCGGTGGATTTTGCGTTTTACAGAGACTCTAAGACTAGGTCAGTGGCTAAAGTTGACTCAAGCTGAAAGTAACACATTACATTGAAAAGACTGTTACTAGTGTAAAAATGTCTTGACGAACTGTTGTTCGTCTCGCTGCCTCACAGTGCTTCTAGCCAATCAGAGGCAATATGTTTGCATGTATGAATATTCATGAGCAAGAGCCGAAATCCTATCGTTTCTCACCAACCGCTCTCCTCCACCAGACTAAAGCAGCATTATACCGGATCACTTTTTTGTTCACAAAAACAGCTCACAGGACATTCATTCATACTAGAGACCATAACTCAAGATTTTAAAATAAATGAAAAAACTATGTAATGAGACCTTTAAATGTTGGTCAGAATGTTTGAGCATTAAAAATTAAACGACTGAAACACTCGCCTACCACACAGGATGAAACACACAGCTAAAACATTACATCAGCAGAGTGAGTGTGTGCTGTTTCAGAACAGATTTATCACAGGGTCGGATCAGATTCATTCTTTTTTTCTCTGCAATATTCCATTCAGCATTTTCTGCTGACATCATCGTGATACTGATACGCCTAATATCTGTAATTAAAACTGATTTTGGGAAGCTATAAATGAATGAGCAGTAGGATTTGGGCTGTCTGTTTGATTAAATATGCCATATAATGCATTTATTGAGTATTGAGTACCCATCCCCCTTTTATTTAACCCCCCCCTAATGAGGGCTGTATGATATAAAGTTTTTATTGCAATGTTCTTTTTTCGACAATATATATCGCGATATTAAACAATGCGGTGCCCATGACGTCACCAGACCCGCTCCCACCCGTGCGCTGTCTCCCATCCGAACTGATCAAGAGCTGAGTCGGTGCTGAGCACTCAAAACCCGAGGCAAACAGCAAAACAACAATCGGCTTTTTAATCAGGCATTTAAATGGCTTTTTAAAGGTAAATAAGAGTGTTTTTCTGGGGTTAAAAGCATAAATTCAGCAGTAACTGAAAATATCTGCGCAAAACTGTGCTGGACTGACGTGCATAGCTTTCCACATGTGCGTTTACATGCACGTGCTTGTGCTTGATTATTTTTTACTGTGATGACACACAGTACGATGGTTAAACTACATATTTTTTCACCTGAATTTTGGCACGATTCTTAGTCTGGCTGAGTTTGCGCTGGTTGGCTTTTTTTTTGGCAGTCAGGGTTGACAGTTGGAGAATTACCCATGTAGTGCGTGAGGAGCACAGACTGGGATGTTTGTCCTCCAATCAAAGTTTAGACTAGTCTGAGTACTTTTGTACCAGTCAAAAGTTTGGACACACCTTTTTATTCAATATTTTCTTTCTTTCTTTCTTTAATTTATTTTCATATTAAAGACATCAAAACATTTCAGCTACATATATGAAAATACATAGTTAAGCAAAACGTGTTTGACCCCACAATCCGCTGACCTAAAGTTTTGCTATTGAAGTCCTGTACCTGTTCCTGTTCCTGTGTTTCTGAAGGCACACTCCGGGGCACTATTTTAACAGGACAATGCTCTACAGCCCCACACTTTCTTCTTAAGTGAAACTATTTCTTCAACTGTCTTTGGTAATGAGTTAACCAGCATAATAATGCAATTATAACCACTTAAAGAGCAATGCACATTTAATTATTAAATGGGCCATGCAGCAAGACAATGACCCTAAGCTCGTAAATACATTTCTACAATGAAAATATTTAATTAAGAAACAGATAATTCAGAAAAACACATGCATACACATAAACTCTGCATGTTATTACAGACATACATTTGCACAGACCAAAATGAAAACAACCCTTAATAATAATAAATAACTGAATAAATGCATAATTTATAATACTTATTATTTGGTTTAGCATTTTGTTCCCCCAAATTTTCCCCGAATCTTCTCTAGTATTATTATTATTATACATTACCACCTAGGAACACCTTAGCAACCACCCACAAACTACTTAGCAACACAATAGCAACCACTACAGGTACCATAGCAACAGTTAACAACCACCTAGCAACTGTTTAGCAACATCATAGCAACCACCACAGACATCATAGCAACACCTTAGCAACCACCTAGCAACACCTAAGCAACCACCTAGCAACCACCACAGACACCATAGCAACACCTTAGCAACCACCTAGCAACTGCTTAACAACACCATAGCAACCACCATGGATACCATAGCAACGCCTAAGCAACCACCTAGTAACTGCTTAGCAACACCATAGCAACCACCATGGATACCATAGCAACGCCTAAGCAAGCACCTAGCAACACCTTAGCAACCACCTAGCAACTGCTTAGCAACACCATAGCAACCACCATGGATACCATAGCAACGCCTTAGCAACCACCTAGCAACACCTTAGCAAATACCTTGCAACTGTTTGGCAACATCATAGCAACCACCACAGACACCATAGCAATGCCTTAGCAGCCACCTAGCAACACCTTAGCCACTACCTAGCAACTGCTTAGCAACACCATAGCAAGAACTATGGATACCATAGCAATGCCTTAGCAACCACCTTGCAACACCTTAGCAACCACCACAGACACCATAGCAAGCGCCTAGCAACATCATAGAAATGACCATATCGAACAGTGGGAGAGATTTTAGCTGCGCAACCATCTTGTTTTCTAGTTATTATTATATTTTTGGGCCATTTGTTTAATTAGGCTTGCTTTATTTAATTAAAAAATAATATTTTTTATATTGTACGATTTGATGATAATGCAATTCATCTTACAAGCCGTATAATGATACAACAAAATACTGTATCCTACTACCCCTTTCATAAGTGGGTGGTTTCTCTCTACAGAGCTGCCATTCGCCCAGTTGCTTATTTCTATCAACTTTTAGCAAAACATCCATTTTCTGTTAGACCGAAGGGTACGATAAACGCCTTGCAGAGGCACGTCCCCAATCAGCTCAAGCAGCGAAAGTAATTTTCACATTGACGTTCTGCATAAAAGAGTGTTGACTAGTTTGCTGTCTGAAGCCATTAAGAAGGCTGAGCTTGTCAGAGACTGCTGACAATGAGTACAGCGCATTGTGCTGGAGATGCAAGCTTGGGCTTGTGGGGTATTCTCATCACAGATCGCTTATTTATCATCTTATTCACGAGACCAAAGCCTCAGCGATGCGCAAGTCTTGCAGGATTTTTGATATGTTAATCATTATAAATGAAGGTTTGAATGCCTGTGAGACTTATCCTTTACTATCCTGCTATCCCTCTTTTCTACCGTTCTTAGTTAACACAACAGAATCTGAATAAAGGAAACATGTTGTGTTGTGTACAATCAGGCTGCACTATGTTTTTTTTCTTCTTAATTTTTAGCTCTCTCCCAGTGGACTTAATCTTACTTAAAGGTCTCATTCCATATTTTTTTTTTTAAATGTCTAGTTGTGGTCTCTATTATGAATTAATGCCATGTGCAACATATTTTGTTTGTTTATATATGTCCCTGCTTTAGATCAATGAAGCAAGACATGATTTTGGCTCTTGCTCATGAATATTCATACATGCAAATATATCGCCTCTGATTGATAACAGCGCTGCAGCAGAAAATGCCCACCTGCCTTACCCCACAGTCAACTTTACAGCTCTAAAACTCAAATAACAAAATGTTTTCAGAGATTCAGCCTTGGTTATAAAGATATTAGGTAAAAAAAAATAATTTAAAAAATCCACAAATAATAAGTAAAACACAAACATATTATATATTTTTTAATCAAACTCACCCATCTGTGTCCTGGAAATTAACATTCACTCTCTTTGCAGAACCCAGGAGCTCTGAAAAGAAAACAGAACGACAGAAATAGGTAAACATTTTGAACATTGGTTTTTAAATTAATCACAAACCCAGTGTTTTTAATTAATGTAAATTGTCATGTAAAAAGTCTGTTTATTATTTCTATTTTATTTATTAACTTGTATTATTTGTGTGATTGTATTATGAGGAGATGTACAGTGAGTATGGATGTTGTCTTGTCCCTTATCTGGTGTGTTTACATTTGTGAAGACACAGAGTGTAAGCCACCTGTGTTAGCCTATTACCCTATTACCTGGTGTAGTCCATTCCATCACACATTAGTGGACAATAAAACTGAAACACATGGTTTTGGACCACAATAATTTATTGTGGTGACGGACAGTTCTGGTGGAAACAGGAGAGTTGAGGTGCACATTGAATTCTGCCGTGATTTGGGCAGCTGTGGTTTTATATTTTTGGATACAATCTGGGTTAGCACCCGAACATCCCTTTCAGACAGCTTCCTCATACAGCATCCACAGTTAATCCTGTTGGATGTGGTTGGTCGTTCTTGGTGGTATGCTGACATTACCCTGGATACCGTGGCTCTTGATACATCACAAAGACTTGCTGTCTTGGTCACAGATGCTCCAGCAAGACGTGCACCAACAATTTGTCCTCTTTTGAATGTCACCCATAATGTTGTGTGCATTGCAGTATTTTGAGTAAAACTGTGCTCTTACCCTGATAATTGAACCTTCACACTCTGCTCTTACTGGTGCAATGTGCAAATAATGAAGATTGGCCACCAGGCTGCTCCAATTTAGCTATGCAACCTTCCAACCTAAAATGACAGGTGTTTCAGTTTCACTGCCCAACCCCTGTATATATATATAGGTCTGAAAGGGTTAAGCTTACTGTTTATAATATTATGATGGTACTGTAAATGTTTATGATATGTAAAGTGTTTATAAAATTGATGAATGTGTGCATGGGTGCACACAAGCAGGTGGAAACTTCCAGTAATTAAACTCAAATAAAACTTTAATCATGGCTGCTCATTAGCCATCCACACACACACACACACACACACATACACACATATATATACTACCATCCACCAGATAATCAGTTAAACCAGATAAAAGCGGAACGGTGCCAAAGCAACAACAATGTATTTAATTTTACACTTTAAAATCAGATGCCATTACCGTTCCATCTCTGTAGCTCTATTTATTTATCTCCAGATGTGAAAGCAGCATGCCAGATTTACTCTGTGTGTATGTGTGTGAGTGTGTATGTGTGCGTGTGTATGTGTGTGTGTGTCCAAAATGAGAGTGGTCCAGATGGCAGCTTTCTCAGAGGGAGTGTGAGACAGAAAAAGAGGGGGAGTTGGGGATGGGGGGTGGTGGAGAGAAGACAGACGAGAGAGAAAGAAAAACGAGAGAATGAGAATGAAAAGAGTGTAAATGCAGTGTGAGATGAAGTTGTGGGGCATTTCTTCTATAAGATTCTATTTAGGGGGGAAATTGCGACAATATTTAGTGTGTATGTGTGTGTGTGTGTGTGTGTGTGTGTGTGTGCATGGGTGTGTGTGTGTGTGTGTGTGTGTTTGTGTTTGTGTGTTAATAATTGTTCCATTCATTACGTTTAACATGCTTATGAATCCATCCAGTGTGCACAAACGCCTTTTTATTATTCATACTTAGAAGTTACAGCTTAATTAATTTGGAATTGATTATGATCCATTACCCAATTAAGTGCTCTTTATAGGCTGATCTTCAGAATGCGGCAGAATTAAACGCTTTTTAATTGTCGCACATTGGAACAGAAGAAAATGCACAACTGGAGGGTGGTCTTATCAGGTTTGGGTGGTACACTGGGTGTATTTTGTACACTATTTGTTCCCTCGATCACTTAGAGGGAAAACAATACATTTAATTAAACACTGACAAATTTTAGATTCAAACAAACATCCCAACCATCTTTAAAAAAAAAACTGGAGACAAATTGAGGATGAGCAAGATACAGTGGTATGAACAATTTGTGCACCTGATCATTTTTGTGATTTTCCTTTATAAATCATTGGTTGTTGGGATCAGCAATTTCAGTTAAATATATCATATAGCAGATGAATACAGTGATATTTGAGAAGTGAAATTAAGTTTATATGATTTACAGAAAGTGTGCAATAATTATTTAAACCAAATTAGGCAGGTGCATAAATTTGGGCCCCAACAGAAAAATGACATCAATATTTAGTAGATTCTACTTTTGCAGAAAAAACAGCCTCTAAACTCTTCATAAAGCTTCCAATGAGAGTCTGGTTTCTGGCTAAAGGTATTTTGGATCATTCTTCTTTACAAAACATCTCCAGTTCTGTCAGGTTTGATGGTTTCTGAGCACGAACAGCCCATGCATAAATAACCGTCCTCCAAATAACTCAATTTTAGATTAATCAGTCCACAGCACCTTTTTCTGCATTCCTCTCCCATACAGACTCTCCCTGTGTAAAGTGTTCTGAATAGCTGAAGGATGCACAGTGACTCCATCTGCAGCAAGATGATGATGTAGGTGTTGGGAGCTCTGAAGGTCTGTGGGTTGACTATGACTGTTCTCACCATCCTTCTCCTCTGCTTATCTGAGATTTTTCTTGTTCTGCCACTTCAGCTAGAACTGTGTCTGTGGTTCTTCCATTTCCTCACTCTGTTCCTCATAGTGGAAACTGATCAGCTGAAATCTCTGAGAGAGCTTTTTGTATACTTCCTCTAAACCATGATGTTAAATAATCTTTGTTTTCAGGTCATTTGAAACTTGTTTTAAGGCTCCCATGTTCCAAGTCTTCAGAGACAACTTGCAGTTAGACACCTTAACTCTTTCTAATAATAGAATTCACCTGTGTATGTAGGTCAAGGGTCAATAAGCTTACCAAACTAATTTTGTGTTTCAAATCAATAAAACGATACAGTGTCTAATTTAGTTTAAATAATTATTGCACACTTTCTGTAAATCCTATAAAATTTCGCTTATCAAATATCACTGTGTTCATCTGATATTATATATTTAACTGAAATTGCTGATCTAAACAACCAATGATTTATAAATGAAAATCATGAAAATGATCAGAGGTGCCCAAAATTTTCCATACCAATGTAGTTGTCCCAAAGGAAAAAGCTAAAGGTATTGACGTGGTCCTCACAGTCCCCTAACCTAACCATCATTGGCCTTCTCAGCCACCGTTGTTGTGTAGGGCCCTCATAGGTGTAACATGGGCTGAGTGGGTTCCAGGTGGGCCTGGGCTTTGCGTGGGTTTTAGCACATTTGTTTTCACTGTGATTTAGTTGGGCTTCCCGAATGGGCCTCATCATCACAGCTCACTGCATTTTCATATGGGTACCATCTAGCCCCCATGTGCAGAAAAGAACCCAGATGAGGCCCAGGTTTAACCCCTCCTGGTCTTACTACATGCGTTATTAGGTAACAAACAATTTACAAACAAATTTAAGAAAGATGTAACTTTAAAAAAGTCACTTTTGTGTCTGTTCTAAACTAAATTAGGCAGGTGCATAAATTTTGGTACACTTGTTTTATCACTAATTATTGGAACACAAAATTAGTTTGGTAAGCTCACTAGAGTTGTAGTCAAGACAGCTAAAGCAAAGTCCGAGTGTAGTCCAATTCCGGGACATGTAGAGTCAAGACCACGACTTTTAGTAGTCGAGTCAGAGTCAAGATCAAGACCAAGGGCGATTAAGATTCAAAAATAAAAATAAAAATTAAAATTTCATTCATTTTTATCCTAAAATGTAAAAAAAAAAAAAAATCACAATTTGCCCTCAACAGCTCATCACTAAGGTTAGCTAGCTTTTCACTAATTTTTGGTCTGTTCTGTGCCTGTTTTCCAGAATCGTTTATATTCTTCCAAGTTACGAACAAGTTTTGTGTTGGGTGCAGTGTATAAAATGCAATGACTTTTAAAAAAAAAAATGATTTTTTTTTACAAATGTATTTTTTTTGTTTAATATACAACTTTGGAAAAAAATTAAGATACAACTTCAGTTTCTGATTCAGTTTCTCTGATTTTGCTATTTATAGGTCTATGTTTGAGTAAAATGAACATTGTAGTTTTATTCTATAAACTACAGTCAACATTTCTCCCAAATTCCAAATCAAAATATTGTCATTTAGAGCATTTCTTTGCAGGAACTGAGAAATGGCTGAAATAACAAAAAAGATTTTTTCAGAGCTGTATATAAAGATGGGCAGAACCATTGGGAAATATAAGTAATATTAAGAGTGTTTTTAAGTATGAGGTTACACAGCACTTAACCTCGTAAATGTTCTGAAAGCACACCCATGGTTCCTAGTTGGGCTGTCCATACAGACCCAGCATGGGCTAGATTATCTGGGTCTGTTCTGCTGCAGGGTTGAGCAGTTCTGAGCATAAAAAGCTAACCGTTCCAGTTGCTTTTCCACACATGCATGGCTTTGGTACAGTTTTCTCAGCACAGTTGGACATCCATCTGGTGAGAGGGTGTAGGGATCCACTGATTGGCTCCACAGAAGTGATTAATTAGCTAAATTTAACCAAACAACTCTTAAGTTCTCTATTTCATATTTAGTTGGTATGCCATGTTTCACAATTTGGCATGCTAACTTGCTAACTCTGTTAAGCAGGGCTGTACTGTGAGAGCAGACATATCCAACAACAGCAACTGCATCAGCATAGTTATTGTATTTCCAGATGCTGTGCAGTTCCTGGTCCTCAAGACATATCGCACCCAATTTACACCTGTACATTGTGCTGACCACTTATGATCAGATCATCCAAGATTCATGTGAATGCCAGGTGTGGACCAGGTCTCAGACCACGTTCTGAAAAGGTTTGAGTGATTGTATTTTTATATATACATACAGCTCTGGAAAAAATTAAAAGACCACTTCATTTTCTGAATCAGTTTCTCTGATTATGCTATTTATAGGTTTATGTTTAAGTAAAATGAACATTCTTGTTTTATTCTATAAACTACAGACAAAATTTCTTCCAAATTCCAAATAAAAATATTGTCATTTAAAGCATTAATTTTGCAGAAAATAAGAAATGGCTGAAATAACAAGAAAAAAAGATGCAGAGCTTTCAGACCTCAAATAATTATAAAAATGTGTTGGAATAACTGTTTTTTAATCACAGTTTTCATGCATCTTGGCATGTTCTCCTCCACCAGTCTCACACACTGCCTTTACTCCTGGTGCAAAAATTCAAGCAGTTCAGCTTGGTTTGATGGCTTGTGATCAGCCATCTTACTCTTGATTATTTTTCAGATGTTTTTTTTATTTGGTAAAATCAAAGACAATCATTTCTCATCAATTTTAACTAGTTTCTTATTTTTTTCCAGAACTGTATATTTTAAATGCATACAAATGTAAATGCATTAAATTTATTCAAATAATCTTTAAGACAAAACAGGGTTTTTGGAGTGCAATGAATAAAGGATAATAAATGAAAATGGAACCAAATTTAACAAAAAAAACAACAAACAAACAGTGAGGCTTCAGAGTTCTGACTATGCAAGATAACCAGACTGAACTACCTTGGTCAGAAATCTATCCGTTCCCCCTTGTCAGTTTACTTTAAAGCTCTTAGCCAGCATATCTCAGCCTCCTCCAATCAAAGGCTAGACATAATGCAGAGATCCAAAGAAATTCAGAAACAAATAAGAAACAAAGTAATTGAGATCTATCACTCTGAACAGTTTAAAAAGAATTTCCAAAGTTTTGGGACTTCAGTGAACTACAATGAGAGACATTATCCACATATGCCGAAAACGTGGAACAGTGGTGAACCTTCCCAGGAGTGGCTGGCCGCTCAAAATTACCCCAAGAGCGCAGCGACGACTCATCCAAGAGGTCACAAAAGACCCCACAACAACATTTAAAGAACTGCAGGACTCACTTGCCTCAGTTAATGGTCAGTGTTCATGACTCCACCATAAGAAAGAGACCAGAGAAATGCATGGCAGTGCAAAAATGACATATCACTTAAAAAAATAACAGAGATCTTAAAGTAAAACTGGATAATGTATTGATCATGCTAAATATTGATAAGATAAAAAAAATACTGATTATTTTTTCAATTAAAAATAACACAATATACTATGGGACAAAACTCCTCCATAATCTTTCATAGCGTTTACACTAGCATTTTAATGTGGATCGGCCTAATCCTGATTTTATAATCCTAATGCTTAGTGTGGATTAATTGACCAGATGTAAACAGGGTCTTGACTCCTACAAAAATTGTTCACAAGCTGTGATTCTCAAATCAAAATGATAAAAGTAATTACGATTAAATCTGTGAAGAAATCTTAATACGAGCATCTGTTTATATCTCGGCCTGATCACACACACACACACACACACACACACACACCCTTCACCTGGAACAGCTACATATGTCACTCAAAAACCTGTAATGAGCATTGCCATGACAACTAAATGTCAGTGTGATTCCAACTACAGAAGATGGCAAAATTTCCATGGCAACTCCTCACCTGGAGTTGCTATGAAACCAAATCTCCACGGTAACTTATGGTTAGGCGGAGTCTGTTGTATAGAGAGGAAGAGGAAGTTCAAGGAATCCATTAGCACACACACACACACACACGCGCACACACGCGCACACACATGCATCGGCACATACACACTCAGCGTGAGGTGTTTGGAAGCAGAATGATAATCCGTTCAGAGTGATAAATTATTCATATCATTATCGCTGCAAACTCATAGGAGATTGTTTCCATGGAAACCTTGACCTTAATCACAACGATAATGATTGGTTGCCCGGTGTCAGCTCGGGATCCAGGATGATACACGTTCAGCGTGTTGATCTCTGGGGTCTAAACTTTACTTATTTGCATATAGTTAGCATTTAGGTTAGCGCTGGGCCATATATCATCTCTACAAGCCTACCAGAGCTGATGTCACACCCCGGTACTGGCCTTCAGATTCAGCAGGACCTGTTATCTGCACTGGGAGCTTCAGCTGGTATGGAAGAATCTGGTTTTCCAATCAAGCTGTTTTATAGGTAACAGCTGCACAAGTACCGTATTTTCACACTATAAGGCGCACCTAAAATTATTTAATTTTCCCAAAAATCGTCTGTGCGCCTTTTAATCTGGTGCGCTTTATGTATGAATTCTACCAATCACGTTGTAAGAAGCAGTAAACCCACTCTGCTGAAATTATACAGAGTTATACAGGAGTTTCAGTTTAGTTCTCCAGCAACGAGACTGGAGCAG
Organism: Astyanax mexicanus; assembly: GCF_023375975.1. Lineage (NCBI taxonomy): Eukaryota > Metazoa > Chordata > Actinopteri > Characiformes > Acestrorhamphidae > Astyanax > Astyanax mexicanus. The sequence continues at coordinate 17,529,173 of NC_064428.1, read as the reverse complement.
TATTAGCATTAGCCGCTAACCATGATAAGCGCTAGTTCACACACTCACAGGCCATACCTTATATCTCTAATGCACAGAAATGATTGGACAGCACCCACCAAGGTACAGGGCTATTTTTTAACTGTGGACGAAGACCAACATCAAGCGTTTTCCCATAGAGTTCAAATGAAGCTTGCCACACACCAGCCAATCAACTGAGAAATGAAACTACCCAACAGAAAGTTACGAGATCTCACCAATTAACTTTCCAAAGAACACGATGTAGACTGACACAGACTGCATAATGCAGGAGTGACATATTCGATGAGTAGCCTACAGTATGTCCAGCTAATAAAGTTAATTAGGCAATAGAACATGAGGGGGAGTGTGTTATCACGAAAAATTTTTTACAAAATGAATAAAGAAAATAAATCAAAGACCTTTAAGAAATTCAGAATGAATATGCTTTAATATGGACTGTGCCTTCCGCCAAAAAGTAGTTCCACCACAACTGTAACAGAACTGTAACTTAACTACAAAACAGTGTATGGTTCATACAGACTAACACCACGAAAGTTAGCTTGAAAGCAAAAGTGGGAATAAGCGAAGATCGTAACATTAGTACCGTGAAATAACGCTAATACTCTCCTGCTCCGTGGAGTCATCTTCAGGTGAACGTTGTGCGTTTTTTAAGCATCGTGCTGGTTTTAGCTAGCCGGCTGGACTGTGGTTAGGTTAGCGTAGCTTGCTTTAGCTCAGCATTAACTTAGCTTAGCCTAGCCTGGCTGGTTAAGTTACCGTTCTGGCTGTCAGACGGCATTAGCTGAGCGATTTTCCTTCCCTTTTTTCCACAAAAGACGAGCCAGCACTGCGGGTGAGCGTGCCGTGGTTGAGCACTAGCCTGTGCTAAGCTAACGCTGCTGCTGGTGCCGCTGGAGGTGATGATTCAAAACTGTCCTGTGTGTATACGCCGTTACTCGGCAATGCGTCGGAGGAGTGTGTGAAGGCTGTGATGTTATCACAAATATCAGCATGGTTAGAACATTTCTCAACCAATCAGATTGTGAGGTCGGAACTAACTGTTGTATAACTACTTACAACACACAACACCAACCAGATAGTAAAAATTATCTGGCGCAAATCATCCAAATGTTCTGGAGATCTCAGAGATTTCTTTACTTATATGGCCCAAATCCGGCCCACATCCAGAGCCTCATTTCACATCTGGATCAGTTCCAGACCGGAGGCGTACAACTCCAGGCCCAGATCTGTATCTCCTCCGGCCTGCATCCATATGCCCACTGGCCTGAATCAGCATCTCCTAAAATTATTAATATTATAAATCAATTATTGGAGTATTGGAATCTTATCACAAACTGGACCCGGACTGTAGCCGGGCCACATCCACTAAACGGACGTGGCTGTTATGTGGATCTGCTGGAGGAAAAACGGATCGGAGTCGCCTGCTGTCTGGGTAATCATAACCAGCCCTGTCCACACAAACATCTCCACACTCCATGTGCGCCCACACCCCTCGCAAACACAAGCCCTGCCTTTCTCGCCAAAATCTCACTCTAAACTTCAAAATTCGTAAGCCCTGTAAATATTGCAACATCCATGCACACATCTGCTCTAACCAATATGAGGAGTAGAAACATGTTTATTACACTAACAAACACATCAGAAGAGACCTTGGGAAGATGTTAGCCTAGAGGCTAACATACACTGCTTGGCCAAAAAAAAAACGTGTCACCTGGATTTAAATGATTTGGGGTTGCTGTAGTTTCTTCCCTGATGAACACGATGACATTCCAAGATGACAATATCAGGATTCACGGGGCTGGAATTGTGAAAGGGTGATTCAGGGAGCATGAGATCATTATTTTCACACATGGATTGAGAGAGTTCACCACAGAGTCCAGACTTAACTTCATTGAGAATCTTTGGGATGTGCTGGATGGAGAAGACTTTGTGCAGTGGTCAGACTCTACCATCATCAATACTGCTGTAAGATCTTGGTGAAAAATTAATGCAACACTGGATTGAAATAAATCTTGTGACATTGCAGAAGCTTATTGAAACAATGCCACAGCGAATGTGTGCCGCAATCAAAGCTAAAGGTGGTCCAACAAAATGTTAGAGTGTGTGACCTTTTTTTTTTTGGGTGGCGACTTTTTTTTTTTGGCCAGGCCGTGTATGAGCTAACCAAAAACCTGGAAAGCATTCACTTCACTGGAGCTTTCTGTGGGTTTGAATGTTCTGGTGTTTGTGTCTCCTCCAGTTAATTGTAAAAGCCTGCTAAAGCTTGTTTAGAAGGATACATTTAAGTTTTACATTCATACATCTGCATTTACAATTTTACGTCTGTCTCGGAAAGTATTAGCCCAAGAGCTAACATAAGAGTCTAAAGAAAATTCAGAATGAATATGTTGTCTAGGTTTTCTAGGTATATATATATATATATATATATATATATATATATATATTATTATTATTTTATTTCTTTTCTCTCTCTATCTTAATATATGTCCTTCATTAAGAATAATGCATTGTTGCGGAGTGAAATAAACTATTAGACCTTCAATGAGGTGGCGGGCCAATTTATTCTTTTCAATAGGTCACATGCTGTGAAGGATGTGATATTATACTTAACATGGGCAACGTATCGAGATAATATCGTATCGTGACATGCTCTATGAATACCACCCCTAATCAGCACTGATTATTACCCATTTTTAATCATAATATACAGAGACTTGCCAAAGTATTCCTTCCCCCTTGAACTTTTCCATATTTTGTCACATTACAACCACAAACATAAATATATTTCATTGTAATTTAATGTGAAAGACCAACACAAAGTGATATACAATTGCGAAGAGTATGGTCTTTATGGAAGAGTGGCAAGAAGAAAGTCACTGTTAAAAGAAAACCATAAATGTCCTGTTTGCAGTTTGTAGACAGAAGCCATGTTGAGAAGACAGCTAGCATGTGGAACAAAGTGCTTTGATCAGATGAGACTAAAATTGAACTTTTTGTCAAAAAAGTAAAATGCTATGTGTGGTAGAGAAATAACGCTGCACATCACTCTGAACTAGAGTTGCACGGTGTACCGAAGGTTCGATTCTTTTTCAATACTACGTCATCACAAACGATTCGGTTCTTTAGCGTTCGATGCTTTCGATACTGTATATAGCCCAGTCACTAGCTTCAAATGAGTCAAATTAGTAGGCGCGATTTGATTCAGTTCATAAGAAAACTGATTCACACCGCAGCAGTCGGTGTGGCAGGATTCAGATAAACTTAGTGTTCTGAACAAATGAATCGATTCACGCGCAAGCCAGCAGAGCAGCAGCGAGTGTAGAATGGCGACGGCTAAAATAACAGATGTCTCTCGTCCGCGACTTGTGGACAAAAGGGCGCGAGGAGTGAAGTGTGGGAAAATAGTCTGAGATGTAGGCATCTGTTTTTTATTTATATTTTTATTTTTAAATAAAATAACGAAAACTGAAAGTGAAACTAAACTACTTTATTAGCGCTGTTTTCACTCCCGCAGTTGTACAGCGGGGGGTGTTGTGCCGATTCTGTCCGCGAAGCGGGAGTCGGATTCAGTAGCGGATTCGGCACAAGGGCGGCGGCACCTCGCGCTCCGCTGTGTTAGTTGTAAGCGCTCGCGCTAGCCGCAAAATACGACAGAAAACACTGAGGGAGCTGCAGAATTATGTATGGGACTAGAATATGAGCACGAGGAGATCAAAGAGAACCTTTACCTGTGAGTAGCTCACATCAGAACACGCAAATCTCTCTCTCTCTCACTCTCTCACTCTTTCTCTGTGTCTCTCTCTCGCACGTGAACGCCTCCGCGTTTGACCTGCAGCACTGTGTTTAGCTGTTCTTAAAAATCATTTTAATTAAATAATAGTTATATGCTTCTATGTTACAGTGTTATTTAACATAATTCTGATCATATTTCGCTCATTTAGCAGACAAGCACCCTGATCTCTACAAAGAGCTGAGAAGTCGACAGGTTAGTGGAGTTAATCAAGATACACTCTGTCTGTAGCTTTACTAAGATTTACTAGCGACTGCTAGTAAATCTCGTTAACACGGAGAGGAGTGTGCAGGAGTTTTGTTTTGGACCCGTGGTTTTCTCTATTTCTCCATTATCCCATTGGCTGTGAAACATGAACTCAAGATGTTCACGTTTTCGCGTTTCCATCGCAAATCTGTGGTCAGGCACGTAGCCTGCTTGCTCGTTACCCTGAACATGGGCTTATTAAAAACGGTAAACGGTTGATTAATAAAACGGAGCAGTGAGTGTTAAAATGAACATAACATTGTAATGTTCTTCTGTCTCTTTATTTTCCTTATTCAGAACTTAACTTCTGCCCACCCGTCAGGTTCACATAGTCAGGCTACCATTACCTCTGGTTTTAGTTTTAGTTTTTAGGAAGTGTTTAGATAATTATGTTATAGTTAAGGTTATAATAACGAAACTTGTTTTTTGTACAAATGTTTCATTTTAGAATAAAAACGTTTGCACCGATTGTTCAGTGTTCAATCCAGTTCAGTCAAAAATAAACATTTTATGTTCAGATATTTTTATTGTTTTTTTTTTCTTCCAAGTATCGTTTTGGTATCGAGAATCGTGATACTACAGTTGGTATCGGTATCGAAGTCAAAATTTCGGTATCGTGACAACCCTACTCTGAACACACCACCCCCACTGTGAAACATGGTGGTGGCAGCATCATGCTCTGGGGCTGCTTCTCTTCAGCAGGAAAAGAGAAACTGGTCAGAGTTGATGGGAAGATGGATGGAGCTAAATACAGGACAATCCTGGAAGAAAACCTCTTGGAGTCTGCAAAAGACAACAACCCTAAACATAAAGCCAGAGCTACAGTGGAATGTTTTAAAACGAAACATATTCATGTGTTAGAATGGCCCAGTCAAAGTCCAGACTTAAATCTAATCGAGAACTTGAGGCAAGATCTAAAAACTACTGTTCACAAAAGCCATCTAATCTGACTGAGAAGAATGGGCAAAAAATTCAGTCACTAGATGTGCAGAGCTGTACCCTAAAAGACTTGCAGCTCAGGGGGGCTGAATACTTTTGCACACTTTTCATTTTTTTATTTGTAAAAATGATTTTGAATGATGCATTTTCTTTCTACTTCACAATTGAATACCACTTTGTTGGTATTTGGTATTTCACATTAAATTGCTATGAAATATACAGGGGATAGACAATGAAACTGTAACACCTGTAATTCTTGTCTTTTTTTTCATTAACTGCACATTGCACCAGTAAGAGCAGAGTGTGAAGGTTCAGTTAGCAGGGTAAGAGCACAGTTTTTCTCAAAATATTGCAATGCACACAACATTATGGGTGACATACCAGAGTTCAAAAGAGGACAAATTGTTGGTGCACGTCTTGCTGGAGCATCTGTGACCAAGACAGCAAGTCTTTGTGATGCATCAAGAGCCACGGTATCCAGGGTAATGTGAGCATACCACCAAGAAGGACCAACCACATCCAACAGGATTAACTGTGGACGCAAGAGGAAGCTGTCTGAAAGGGATGTTCATTGTCAAACCCCTGTATTTATGTTTGTGGTTGTAATGTGACAAAAATATGGAAACGTTCAAGGGGTATGAATACTTTTGCAAGCCTCTGTAGTTAGGACCAATTTCACCCACTACCTAGGAATCCCCAATCACACAATTCTGTAAAAGCTGAAAGCTAAAGACTAAAGCATGTGCTTCCTCAAAGAGACTGTAAACCTCTTTCAGAACCACAGCCAGTGATACTTAATATAGATCAAACCTTTAAGAGAATTCCGCCAAGTGGATTTTCTGTGACATCACAATATTTTGTGAGTGTGAATAAAAGCAATCAAAGACTCCAAGTCAGAAACGTCTGTAGAAACAGAGTCCTGCTGCAATCCGTGTTCCTGCAGTATTTACAACACAAAACAGAGCTTAAACAGGCACTGATCTGCCCGAATATCCAGAAATAGGACCGTTTAACCCGAGGCGTTCTCTAATGTGGTCAACTTGTTTTTTTCACTCTGTGCAGCATCTTCTTCAGAACGTGTCTGATAGCAGTAGACTTCTTTAATTGCTTTCTAAATCAGGAAAGAGGTCAAGTTCACGTTAACACTGAGAGCGTTTACATGCACTTAAAATACATTCATAATCTGATAACGGCACTTATCTGATTAGTCAAGTAGTCATGTAATCAGCATACTCAGATTTCTTACATCAGACTGAGATTGAGATCTAAATATCAGATTATAAAAGCTAATAAAAAGTTGGGTTTAGCTCAGTACGTGTATTTACACACTTATATACAGTGGTGTAAAAAACAATGTGCCCCTACTGATTTTTTATGTTTTTGCTTTTTGTCATAATGATATTGTTCAGATTATCAAACAAACTTTTTGATAAGACAAAGATAACCTGAGTAAATATAAAAAAGCACAGTTTTGTCTTCATCTGATATCAAAGTTTGTTGAATAATCTGAAATAATAATCTGATACTTTGTTTAATAATCTGAAAAATATCTGTATGACAAAAAACAAAAATTATTAAAGAAAAAAAAAACTGTCCAAACCAATCTAGCCCTGTGTGAAAAAGTGTTTGGCCCCTAAACTTAATAACTTGGTTGTGCCACCCTTGGCAGCAACAACTGCAATCAAGCTTTACTGATAACGAGTGGTAATGAATCTTTCACATCTCTGTGGAGGAATTTTGTTCCTCTCTTCTTTACAGGATTGTTTTAATTCAGACACATTGGAGGATTTTCCAGCATAAACATCCTGCTTAAGATCATCCACAGCATCTCAATCAGACTCTGACTAAACCACTTTAAAACCTTTTGTTTTGTTTTTTTAAGTCATTCAGAGCTGGACTTGTTTGTGCACATTGGGTCATTGTCCTGCTGCAGAACCCAAGTACACCTGAGCTTGAGGTCACAAACTGATGGCCAGATATTCTCCTTCAGGATTGTTTGGTATTCAGCAGAATAAACAGCAGAATTCATGGTTACATCTATTACAGCAAGCTATCCAGCAGCCTCAGACCATCACACTACCACCACCATGTTTTATGTTCAGTATGATGTTCTTTTTCTGAAATTATGTGTTAGTTTTACCAGATGTAACAAGAAACACATCTTTCATAAAGTACCACTTTTGTCACGTCAGTCCTAAGAATTTTTTTTTTTCAGAATACACTACTGCAACAAAACTGGGCATGGGAGATTATTGCCCTAAAACAATATAACAATATGTCATGGTATTTTCGCGATAACGATACTCTTAGCGATATTAATGACAAAACACTGAATTAAAAAAATAATAATTCAAGGTTACACTACTGCAGCAAAATGAAAATGACATTTTTATAATTGCATTCGATATGATATTGCACACCTCTAACTGAGAAACTAACTAAAACAGGGTCCAAACTTTTGACTGGTGCTGTATATTATATGCTATTATATGCTAATTATATGCTAATTATTTTAGGGCCATATCGTCTGTCAACAGCATAGCTATACCTTAGCAACCACAATTTCAATAGATTTACCAACCTTTTTTCTGATGACCAATCACCTAACATCTACATCTTCTCAGCAGATTAGTCAACACACCCCAATTAAACAGATCTGGGACCAGCAGCCCTTCACCACAGTCATTAAAGAATATTAAAGTCTGGCCTCGGGTCACGCGCATGACCAATCAGTCACGCGCACTGATACTGATGTAGATCCAGGGGACGCGCAGTGCACATAACATGACTAACGGAGCTGCCAGCCCCCCGGAGGGCACTGAGTAAGATGTAGCCAGCATTAGCATAGCTTTAAGAGCCAGCGAGGAGCACCAGCCCAGGCCAGATTACATAAGCTGTGCGCCATGTCCCTGAACAAAAGAAGCGTGAAACTGTCCGACTTCCAGAGGAGTCAGCGTTCTGAACGCAGCGGAGATAAAGCGGGATAAAGCTACTCGAGTGAACACACCAACGACTGTACCGTTTAACCAAGATACAGTGCAGCAGCCCAATCACAACAACCGCTCAGATTGCCTGACTGCGAAAGGAATATTTGGGTCATTATCAGAATAACCATCAATTAAAAAATATGTCATAAATGTCATAATGTTATATAAAAATAAATCATATTGATAAGACTTCAAACTACATAGAAGTCGCACTTTTTTATATTAGCAATAGATGACATACAGGATACATGGATGATCAAAAGTCATCAAACCAAGCTGAACTGCTTAAATTTTTGCACCAGAGGCAAAGGCATAAAGTTATCCAAAAGCAGTGTGTAAGACTTGTGGAGGAGAACATGCCAAGATGCATGAAAACTGTGATTAAAACCAGGGTTATTCCACCAAATATATATATATATATATATATATATATATATATATATATATATATATATATATATATATATATATATATATATAAAGATTTCTGAACTCTTAAAACTTTTAAATATGTTTATATTTTTTTTTATTTGCATTATTTGAGGTCTGAAAGCTCTGCATCTTTTTTGTTATTTCAGCCATTTCATTTTTTTCATTTTCTGCAAACAAATGCTTTAAATGACAATATTTTTATTTGGCATTTAGGAAAAATGTTGTCTGTAGTTTATAGAATAAAACAACAATGTTCATTTTACTCAAACATATACCTATAAATAGTAAAATCAGAGAAACTGATTCAGAAACTGAAGTGGTCTCTTATTTTATTCCAGAGCTGTAGAAGTTCAGTGCCTAAAGGAGGCCAAGGGGTAATAGTGGGACAGAGGAGGAAAGGAAAAATACCAGCTCAAACCATCAGATATCAACTATCGGGAAAAGCTGGTCTTAAGATGAATTTTCAGCAGGGAAGTCTGGGAACTTTTTAAGAATCATTATTGCCTTAAAACCTGAATGCATTGTCTCAGATTTTGATCTTTTGCATTTATTGGGTATATTTCTAATATACAGTGTTTATTAGGTCACAGTTATTATGATATCCACTTAACGGACATAACATCACCACCCATTGGCTTCTCTTAGCAAGAGGAGACCATTAACACTCCATCAACTTTGTTAAAAACAGTGATTTTATTTGTTTTAACTGTAAAAGTAATGTGTAAATTAGTGGTGCAAATCGATTAAAAAATGTAATCCAATTAATAACAACAATATTCAGTGATTAACTGTGATTAATTTCACTTGTTCTTCTTAAGACTAAAGTTTTTTAAAATGGGTATTTAAATGTAAATTAATGAATGTAAAAAAATTAAAATGCAATAATATATTTCTATTAGTGGTGTTAATTAAAATACTATTATACACCTGTATGTTAGAGGGGAGATAAAACCAACATGGGGCTCTAGAATAAAGAATACATGATACATTGGATAGATTAAACTTTTCTTTCTTTATTGTAAACATCTCAGCCTGGTTGTAAGGCTTTCTGAATTAGAACTTAACTTGCTTAACCTAAATGCACATCAAAAATCCACGTGAGCACACTGTCTCCTCTGATTGGTCAGAGCTGTCTGGTGTGGGAGCAAGAAAGTAAACATAGCGAGAAGATTCTGTGTTCCATCGCGTGTATCACTGCAGTGTAAATCTGCTTTTAAAAAAGAATGCTGAAAATGTGACGCTGCACTTTCAAACAAAGTGTTTTCAATGGGATGTGCAGCACAGATATGAGCAGTGAGCGCTGCACAGACTGCACTCTTAGTTTGTGAATAGCATAAAGCAGCAGAAACAGCGTTTTTTAATATATTATCTGGCTAATATATCAGATTAAACTGCGCCTTATCAGCAGTTTAGCTCAATTAAAAAGAAGTATATTTTATAGCTGGTTCGGATCAAGACCAGATCATGGTCTCACCTCAAGCAAATCGCGGGGGCAGGGTAGTTGACGTAATTAATTGCATTAACAAAAATAATAACGTGCTACCGATTCAAAATGATTGGCAAATGCTTCAACATTGACAGCCCTAGTTTAAATACATTATGTTACTGTTTTATCATTTTGTCAATGTCATAAAAAAGTATTTAAATGTCAGTAATATTGCTTATCGCAATTATCTCTGGGACAAAATAAGTACCGTCCAGAAAATGTGATTATTTTGACAGGCCTAGTGATGAGAGATGTCAACATGTTAACAACAAACCTAGCTGTGAACTGAAGACTGTATACTGTATTTTGTGAGTATTCCGTATTTTGGCATCAAAATTAATCTAGAAAACAGAACCACAATAAAAAAACCCTATCTGACCATTTTTATAGTCATCATTTAATCTCCTGCTCTAGAACATAATCTGGGACAAACGCTGTAATCTGAACAACACACACACACTCACACACACACACACACTCACACACACACAGCCCTGTCCATTCTCATTCCCCCACTGCCAGATCCACTGTCAGATATTGCTTCTTGTTTATCTGGAAAAGAGGTTTTTACAGAGGCAGACAGTGTTTTCTTAAGATACCGGAGCTCTGCTACTGTTAACAGCTTTATACCACAATAACACGCTAAAGCTAGACATACAGAACCAGTCAAAAGTTTGGAAACACCGTCTCATTCAATGTTTTTCTCAATGTATTTCTTTATTTTACCCTTTCAGACCTAAATTTTGTTTCAGTGATGGGAAAGGGTAGGAATGCCGTTTTCTGTCTGTAATGCAAACTAAACAAAAATATTCCGATGTACAGTTCGTATAAAATGTGGTTTCCTTATGTTTACCTTTGTTACTTTGTAAAATAAACAGTAAAATAAACATGATAAAAAGCTTCTAAGGCTACGTTCACATTACAAGTCACATTGCACAAATCAGATTTTTTGCTCAGATCAGATTTGGCTATCTTGACGGTTCACATTCATAAATATAAGTTACCTGTATCTGTGTGTAGTGTGAACGAATCTGTTCCTAAAACGCCTCACATGCGCACATTAATATGTGTATAAACGTCTCCTTTTTACCAACTACAAACGACTCGTAGCTTTATAAAGAGAAATGGATGGGTTTGTTAGCAGTTCATATGTGGAGCATCTTTTGCTGGAGTGGAAAAACAGCAAACAGCTGGTCTGAAGTTCATGTTCAGGTCGAGGAGGTGAAAAAAGACCAGGCGGTTTGCTTTTGCTGTTTTTGGAACTTTAGCGGCACAGCTGAACTAAGAGATGTGTGGTACGAGAGAGAAGCACGTAGCGCTAATGCTAATGCGTTAAAGCAAAAATACGCATGAATCCTGATTTGACCGTTCACATTCATGACGCATGTCCGTGGATCGGATATGTATCCAATTTAGGCCCACATATGAGAGTGGATCAGATCGGCACATTTGGCACGTTCACACAGCCTTGAAAAAATAAGACCTGATACACATTAAGCAAAAAATCTGATTTAAGTCACTTTGCCTGGTAATGTGAACGTAGCGTTAGTGCTTTATCCACATTATCTCTGCATTTAAAATTTACAGAAGAAAGATATGTTTTGCATATCCAAGCATCATGCTCTGGGGTGATTGCTGCCAGTGGAACTGTTACCATACATAAAGTGTCTGCAGACTTACAAAACCCAACCTGAACACCACTAGCACCCAGGCGCTTTATCCACATTATCTCTGCATTCAATTTTCTTTTTTCAATACAAGAGAAAGGAATGTTTCACAGAGTAAAAACCACAAAAAATATGTACCAACTATTAAGCATGGTGGTGGGAGCATCATGCTATGGAGCTGTTTTACTGCCAGTGGAACTGGTACAATACACACATTCCATTGTATGGAATAATCATGCACTTTACAGCAAGTATATCTCTACACTTACATAACCCAACCTGAACTCCACTAATACCCAGTCTCTTTTTCAATACAAGAGAAAGGTATGTTTCACACAGTGAAACCCCAAGAATTCTGTAACAGCTGTTAAGCATGGTGGTGGGAGCATCATGCTCTGGCTGTTTTGCTGCCAGTGGAACTGGTACCATACACACAATGTTTGTAGACTTATAGAACCCAACCTGAACACCACTAGCACTCAGCTACTAAGTGCTTTATCCACATTATCTCTGCATTTAACTTTTTTTTCAATACAGGAGAAAGGTATGTTTCACAGAGTAAAACCCCAAGGATCTTATACGAACTGTTAAGCATGGTGGTGGGAGCATCATGCTATGGAGCTGTTTTGCTCCATAGGAATAATCTGTATGGAATAATCGTGCATTCTGAGCTCCACTAGTACCCATTCAGTAAGTGCTTTATCCACATTATATCTGCGTTCAAAGCTTTTTCATTACGGGAGAAAGTTATGTTTCACACAGTAAAACCCCTAGAATTCTGTACCAACTGTTAAACATGGTGGTGGGAGCATCATGCTTTACAGTTGGTACAGAATTCTTCGTTTTTTATTCTGCGAAGCATACCTTTGTCCTGTACTGAAAAAGCTTTGAATGGCCACTAAGTGCTTTATCCACATTATTTCTGCATTTATCATTATTTTTTGCAATACAGGAGAAAGGTATGTTTTACAGAGTAAAATACAGAGTTACCATACACACATGTCCGTAGATTTATAGAACCCAACCTGAACATCACTAGCACACGGCCACTAAGTGCTTTATACACATTTTATCTGCATTCAAAGGTTTTTCAATACAGGAGAAAACCCAAAAAATTCTGTCCAAACTGTTAAGCACGGTGGTGGGAGCATCATGCTCTGGAGCTGTTTTGCTGCCAAGTAAACTGGATCAGTGCCAATAATTAAGATGAAAAACTACCTCAAAATTCTTCAACATAACATCGAACCATCAGCTAACACAGTCGCGCAACGCTTCATTCACATTAGCGTCCAAAGCCTTTTCAATAAAAGGAGAAAGCCATGGCCTGTGCTATATTTACACACACATGTGCACTGCTTTCCCCCGCCCTCTCCTCTACCTCCACCATCTCTCTGTTTAGTGAATGTCCAGTTCAAGTAGAAATGGCCTGGAGCTTGACCGGGCAGACTGTGCAGAGAGAGAGCATGAGAGAGAGAGAGAGAGAGAGAGAGAGAGAGGATGAAATAATGGGTGTGTATTTCTGTGAGAGATTTTTTTTCCACCTCTCTGACCTCACATGTGATACACGTGACTGTCAATTTACGCTGAGCTCAGAGCGTGTGTGTGTCTGTGTGTGTGTGTGTGTATGAGACTGCCGTACTGTGGTGTTCTAAAAACACAAAATACAGTACTCAACATAATTTAGTGCACTGTTTTAGAAACTCAGTCACAAATAAGGGTAATCTACAGTTACAGTAGTTATTAGAGTCACAAGCGAGCGTAAATCTATTAAGCATGGTGGTGGGAGCATCATGGTTCGGAGCTGTTCTGCTGTCAGTGGAACTGGTACCATACAAACAATGCCTGTATACTTATAGGACCCACCTGAAGATATGTTTCACAGAGTAAAACCCTAAGAAATTTGTACCAACTGTTAAACATGGTGGCAGGAGCATCATGCGCTGGGGCTGTTTTGCTGTGACTTTCAATTTACGCTGAGCTCAAAGCATGTGTGTCTGTGTGTGTAAGACTAACGGAGTGTTTGCATGTAAAACAGCCATACTGCAGTGTTCTAAAAACACAAGATACAGTTTTCAACATAATTTAGTGCACTGTTTTAGAAACTTGGTCATAAATAAAGGTAATCTACAGTTACAGTAGATATTGAAGTCACAAGTGAGTGTATATCTACAGGCAATCTATAGTATATTAAATTGAGAGCAAATGGAGACAAAAACAGATCGTTAATGGATACATGAAAGAGAGAAAACGTGTTGTATGAAAGATATTTTAATTAGGTGCAATGTTTGGGGAAGAACCAACAGAAATGAGGGGTATTCATGCACACGTGAGCAGGTAAGCTTTGCACATCTTGCCTGGATTTTCTCAGTCAGTTTTATCTTGCAGAATCGCCTGGAATTCAGGCTTTCAGTTAACAGCTGTGCTGAACTTGTCAAGAGTTAATTACTTGAATTTCTTCATATAATTATTTCTTAATTTGTTTGAGAGCATCAGTTGTAAAGTTGTGAAGAGGTAGAGTTGGTATACAGTGACTAGCCCTATTTAAGTAAGTAATGTACTACGAATTACTCAACAAAGTAAAGAAAAATACTTTGAGAAATGAAGGTCAGTCAATGCAAATTTGCAATTTACAGTCGCAAAGACCATCAAAACGTTATGATGAAACTGGCACTTATCAGTTACCGGCTTCAGAAAGTGTATTTTGTTTTTTTTAACACTTTTAAATTTATTGTATGATTCCTTATAATATAGATGACTTCATTATATATTAACAGCAGTGTGCTTTAACGTGTGTTTTGATGTTATTTTGTAGGAGATATGATCGCCCTCTACTGGCTGGCATGTTAATTTCAGTGTTTTTGAGTGGTACTGCGTTACTGTGTGCACAAAGATATATAATAAAAACAGACAAAAACCTTTGTTTTCAGAATTATATCTGCATTGGGGTGCACTGTGCCTGAGTGTGTGTCTTCCTCCGCTGATCTCTGTGACCGACAGCACAGCATAACTGCAGCAGACAGAGATTACGCAGAAAAACTCTCCCCTTAATCCAGTAAGCATATCAATCAATCAGAGACAGCACACACACACAGTTTTATCACGTCTGTGTCTGTGTGTGTTTGTGTGTGTCTGCGCACTCTGCTTAAGACTGTATAACAGTTACTAGTTGTGACTCTCTGCCAAACTGAGTGTGTTAACATAAACACTCCATTACCCCATCCTCCAACATCTACAATAACACACACACACACACACACATGATCCTCAGGATCTCAGAGGATAAATCATACTGCAATATGTCATCCAGCTTTGGCACATGACCACACACACACACAAAGAAACACAGCACACACACACACACACATACACTGAAACACAGCGCACAAATACTGGGTAGAGTGTGCACATGCAGATGTTCCTTAGTGCCATGGCAACTAACTTGACCAGAAGGAAAGCTTAATGGCATGTCAGCATGCTGCCTCTTTAACTGTGTCAATATACACACACACACACACACACACACACACACACACACACGCACGCACACACATACACACTTTCACACACACACACACACACACGCTTGTTAAAAGAAAAATATACAGTTAATTGTGCAATAGAAATATCTCCTTGAATACTTTTGAGCATTTTAGGTTCATTTATAGTGTTTTTATGGAACTATTTAAAATATTTTGTTTTAGTTAAAGTTGTTAATCTCTTTTTAAGATCTATTATTCTTCAGCTCCTTTTCTGCTAATCAAATCTGATTTCTTCATATATTGTTTAATTTTGTGGGACAAAGTAAACCCAATACTAATGAAAGCCCTAATTTAAAGCCTTGGTGTTTTATATTACATGTACTCCTAAATGTGCATTAAGTCACAAACCTATATTAAAGCCCAGTCATGCAAAAATATATAAATAAATAATAATTTAAAAAAATCTGTGATATACTGTGAAACCACAGAATTTTGAAAAATACTGTGATATATTATATATCATATTATATAGTAACATATTGTACTGCGTTGTTGTACCCTGATGTATTGTATAGCATCATAATGTACAGAACTGTATTGCATACTTACAAAACACACGGTTTTATATTGAGTAATACGTCATCATAGACTGTATCCTAATGTAAAGTATTATAGGTATCATGTGGCACTACATCATATTATATCGTAACATATAATATCGTCCTGTGACATTGTACTATAATGTATCGTAAAGCATCATAATGTACAGAACTGTATTGTATAATTACAAAACATTGTATTATAAAGTCATTTTTCATCAAACACTGTATCATAATGTATGGAACTATGTCTTTAAATTGTATTGTAAATTGTATGTATTGTATAATATAAAATTGTTTTGTATAGCAAAATAACACATTGTACCATACTGTATCATGTTGCACCACACTGTCTCTGTCTCTCTCTCACTGAACTGCACTGCATCATACTGTGTTGCATTTTTTTCATAAGGTATTCTATCAATATGTTTGCCATATTGTGTATTACTGTATTTGTCCCACTATAAGGCAATCTTTTATTTCCCCAAAAATCATCAGTCCGCCTTATAATCTGGTTCCTTATGTATGAAAATAGACCAGAAAATAGACGTTTATTGATAGTCCGCCTTATAATATGGTGCATCTTGTAATGTCAAAAATATGATATATTGTATTATACCACACCTTGGATTGTATCATAATGTTTAATTTTGCATAAGCGTGTTGTATTATTGAGTCATCATGTAGTTATTATATTTTATTATAACATGCAATACTTCATAAGTCATAGGAATTACTGTCGTTTTCTCAGAACTGAAAGCTCCGCGTAGGTTCTAGCGGGAAACTCGAAATCACGCCACTTTTCTCAGCCAATCACCAACTCCCACCTGTCCTTAAAAGACCTCCCTCATACCTGTTCTCCCCTGCTTGCAGACGCTGACATACGTTTTCACCCTCCTCCTTCCCCACCGCCTCCAGTTCGGTCCCGCCGGTTGCCCAGGGGATAGGCTCCGCCCCCGCCGTATAAGTACGGCAGGATCTGCGGGGCTTTCGCCAAAGACTCTATATACACTATATTCACTATTACTAATTGTCATACGTGTTTATTGGGATTAAATCTTTCTTGCTGCACTTTGTTTCTAGAGTTTTCCTGCTAGAACTATTTCCATGCTGAATGCAGGACAGTGATTTTGGACAAATGTGTTGTACAGAAGTCCCCACGACCACTATTTAAGCACTAACTGAGTGAAGATCTTTTAAAACAATACCCTTTTATGTTTATCATTTATTTGAATGACAGTCCCAGTCAAAAGTTTGGACACATGTTCTCACACTTACATTGTAAATAAATACTAAATTCATCCAGACTATGAAGGAACACATGAGGACCCATGTAGTAACTTAAAAGTGTAAACTAAAAAAAACTCTGTGAAGCATTTAGGTGCTCTGATGCTCTGAAATTTAGCCTTCTTTTTTGGTGTGGTCCTGATGAGTGCCAGTTTCATCATAATGTTTTTGATGGTCTTTGCGACTGCACAAAAGGGTAGTTTCAAAGGTCTTCAAAGTTCTAAGAAAGCCTGAAAGCCATTCCAGGTGTGTTAAGCTGTCATCTAAGCAAGAGGTGCTTCTTTGATAAATTTAAAATATAAAATATATTCTGGTTTGTTTAACACTTTTTTGTTTAATAAATAATTCAATATGTTTTTCCTCATAGTTTGGGTGACTTTAGTATTGACCTACAGTGCAGAAAATATTTAAATAATGAATAAAACTTTTAAATGGTACCATATATCGTTGCTATCCAATGAAAAACAAGTATCTCCATTTTTAGCGATTTTTAGTTTACTGCATAATTTGAACAGACAAACTGTTCTTTACACTGTGCCACAATTTCTTGATGAACAGACCAATAGAAATACTTCAAAACGACCTGAAAGAAATGATTTTTACATGGACTTCCATTTAAAAGTTTAGAAGGTGTTTTTCTCTCTCCTGTAAAGTTGCTGTTTTGAAGATGCTTGTTTTTCACTTCATGCTTGTTTATACTGTAGGTCCTTTTAAAAAAGATTTACAATCAACACTCTACACAACCACACTTACACATCACATCCAGCATTGATCACTGTCTGTCTGTATTATTTAAAACATTTGTAAATCAATATATCGGGGGTTCATGTCAGTACTTCCATGAAAGTGAGAAACACTTCCACAATCAGCATCAGCATTCAAAGCTCGGAAAACCTTCATTAAAAGTCAAGCAGGTGTTCAGGACCATGGACAGCAGTGAGCAAACAGGTGCACTTAACAATACAGTCCTACATAACTAACTAACTTTAGGGTTTAACAAAGCAGATTGTGTTAGTGTGTGTTGTGCTGGTTTGAGTAGATCAGACACAGCAGTGCTGCTGAAGTTTAAACACTGTATCAATCCAATTCTTATAATAAACACAATGACCCACCACCCAAGTAATAGCTACTCTGTTGCAGTCTCTACTGTGGGGTTCACTATTAAAGAACACCGTGAAGTGAGGATAATAATAATAATAATAATAATAAAATATGTAGAAAAACAGATACAGGTCAGCATCGATGATCACAGATAATATTGCATACTGTTGCAACTGATTCTTAATACAGTGCAGCTGTAGTTTATTCTAGGTCTGTTATGATAATAATTGATTTGTGTACGATATATCGTCCCAGAAATTAGTGATAAACGATATTATTGTCATTTTAAAAACCATTAAATGCCACCTGCATAATGGTAGTCACATTCTAGTCCTGTTCTGTGTCTCTCCTGTCTGTCTATGTTTTTTTTCTGCCCTACTGCCTTGTTTTCCTTGCCATGTGCTCCCCAGCACATGGCCAAGTGTTTACTTCTTGTCTCCTCCCATGTGTCCAACTTCATTTGTAGCTCCACCCCCTCGCTAACCGTCCCCTGGTATTTCTGTCCCCAGGTATTTCCTGACTTCTTCTCTGTGTGTGTATATATATATAGTCCCTTTTGTTTCACTTTTCATTGTCAGTTCTTGTACATTTTAGATCTCTCAGGTTGTAGGTTTTTCTTTGTTTTCCTTTGTATTCTGTTTTTCTCATAATTACCCTGTCTGTTTATTAATCCTATCATATGTTCATTTTGGTTTATTTCTGTTTAATACATTTAAATACTCGCATTTGCATCTGCCTTCGCATCTCCCTCGCTGCTGCTTCTGACAGATAATAATATAACAAAGTAATTGTACTCTTTTCGATATGACACATTTTAAAATTTATTTTAGATAGTATAGGAATACAGCTCTGGAAAAAAATTAAGAGACCACTTTAGTCTCTGAATCAGTTTCTCTAATTTTGCTATTTATAGGTATATATTTGAATAAAAACTACTGACAACATTTCTCCCAAATTCATAGTTAAAATTGTCATTTAGAGCATGTATTTGCAGAAAATGAGAAATGGCTGAAATAATAAAAAGATGCAGAGCTTTCAGATCTCAAATAATGCAAAGAAAGGTGGAATAACCCTGGTTTTAAACACAGGTTTCATGCATCTTGGCATGTTCTCCTCCACCAGTCTTACACACTGCTTTTGGATAACTTTATGCCACTCCTGGTGCATTTTGTTTTGATGGCTTGTGAGGTTTTTAATTTCAATTTCAATTTGGTAAAATCAAAGAGACTCATCCTTTTTAAGTGGTCTCTAATTTTTGTCCAGAGCTGCATATACTTTTTCCTCACCTACTACAGTTCACACTGTGTGTATGGAGTCTCTGTTATTGAAGCACTGGTCTGGTATTGCATGACTGGCTAAAATACTGTTCACTGTTACATATGTGAACAAACATATAAATAAACACAATAGACCATAAAACCATTATCAAATATTATTGAGGTCATGCCCGTATACTGTAATATAAATCGATGATGTTATTATCGTGACAGGCTTAGTCAATTCGAAGGTATTAAAATTCTTTTTAAAGCAATCTGGCCAAGTCTGTAATCTTGCTAGCTGTCCACTCAGTTTGAAACCTCGTCAGTCACATGATGGAAATGACAGAGGCACAATCAGCACATGAGTCAGCCAGCTCCAAACCTGCAAAGTAATCAAGTGTGTTTTGATTCAGCCTCCAAGACAAGAGGCAACAAAAAGCCACTAAACCTGCTGCTGCAGTAACCTGAACAGCAGAGCTCTGCTCGACCCAGCTTGACTTCTGTCTGGAGTCAAAACCTCTTCTGGGGCAGTGCTGCCAACAGGATCAGGAGATTGCGTTCAAATCCCGGTCATGCAGCTTGCCATCAGCTGCCAGAGCCCTGAGAAAGCACAATTGGCCTTGCTCTCTCTGGGTGGGTAGGTGCTCTTTCCCCTCATCACTCCTAGAGTAAAATCGATCAGCACAAGGCTGCGTCTGTGAGCTGATGTATTTGAACCGAGTCGCTGCGTTTTCCTCCGAGCTCACTGTGATGCTACTCGGCTGGCTGATTTCACATGTATTGGAGGAGGCGTGTGCTAGTCTTCACCCTCCTTGTGTTGTGGCGTCACTAGTGATGGAGGATATACAGCTGACTAACAGCTTACTACCAGCTGAATGGGTGGGACAATCGGCCTAGCTAAAATGAGGAAAAAATGGAAACAAAATTGAAATAAATCTAAAAAAAGGTCACTTTCTGTGTGCTTTTGCATTTTCACTTGGGTCTCGACTTGGTGTCAGTAATCCTTTGCTTCTGTGAGCCGTTTGGATGCTCCCATATTCTGACATCACAATAAAAAAGCAGGATTAACCAGCAGACTTCTTTTGAGGCAGGGATCTGTACCTACTGCCAGGCAAGTCAGCAAATGAGGCAGAAGTAAGTACTTTCAAATAGTAAGAGTTTTGTGATTTTATCGCAGTTAAGCATGAACTAGCTTGTTTTGCCTGTGTAATAAATATAAAAATAAATATAATTTTATCTAACGCTGATATTTTTTTTTTAAATGTGAAATGTATCCAGTAATATGCTTAGAGAAAAGATTTATAGTTTAGGCAGTTGAAGTAATGCTGCTGTTTTTGTTCTTAATAAAGCGACACACACATGCACATTGTTTTCATTCAAACAAAATTTAGGAAAATTAAGCCTCTCATCGTCATGTAGGCTGTTAAATTGTGTGAGAATATTTATCGTTTTTTTGTATTTTTTTGTTACAATTTAGAAAAAAAAAGTATCAAAAAAAGTATCGTTTGAGTATTAGTATCAAATTCAAAGTATAGAATCTGTATCAGTATTGAAAAATTTACTTAGCACTAAACATGGCATGCCTTGCACAGGGTGTAATATAGGGCCCCTAAAGCTTTTGTTTGCCAAATATTCACAGAATCCCTCATTGTCTGTTGATATGTTATATGTATATGATATGTCTTCATTTCTCTGTGAAAAAAAAATATATATATTAATTATATAATAATTATTATTATTATTAAAACATATTATTTAACCATCCATAATTGCTTAAAAACATTCAGCATATGATCTGCTTCATTTTGAAGATATCCTTCCAAGTTGTGAGACAGTTTTTGTCTCCAGTGTCCTGCACAGTGACATTCTTTTTTATTCAGGGTGAATTCGCTGGTGTTCTCTCTGTGTATCACTCTGTGCATGTCTCTCTCTCTCTTTCCCTGTGTTTCTCTCTCTCTCTCTCTGTGTGTTTCTCTCTCTCTCTCTGTGTTTCTCTCTCTCTCTCTCTGTGTTTTTCTCTCTCTCTCTCTCTGTGTTTCTCTCTCTCTCTCTCTGTGTTTTTCTCTCTCTCTCTCTCTGTGTTTCTCTCTCTCTCTCTCTCTCTGTGTTTCTCTCTCTCTCTCTCTCTCTGTGTTTCTCTCTCTCTCTGTGTTTCTCTCTCTCTCTGCATTGATGTTCACGGCTGGTTGAGCTGATGTGTTCTGGCGTACACTCTTCGCTGGCTCTGGAATGTCCAGCTCACACTGCACACTGCAAATACGCACACACACACACACAAACACACACACACAAGCAGTGCTAAGCAGAAGAGAGGCCCTGAGAGGATGCACTGGGAGAGATAAACGGATACGCTCTGATGAGGGAAATTCACATTAAGAATTGTAAAGACTGTCCTAAAATGTCTCTTTTTTCCAGAGATTTTCTGGGTTCTCAGAAAACGCCCTGGAAATCAAATAAAAGATGCGTGGAAATGCAAGGAAAGGTCAGGGGGACATGGTAACATCATCAAATCACAGCGCATCCACCAGCAGCAGCAATAGAGACGACCTATTTTGGCTACATTTGAAAATACTGTGCCTGAGTTTTCTCTCTCAAAACTGTAATGTCAAACTGCATGATAACTGGAAATGACTCTTTCTCATCCCTGTGGAGGAATTTTGTTCCACTATTCTTTACAGAATTGTTTTAATTCAAACACATTGGAGGGTTTTCCAGCATAAACATCCTGTTTAAGCCATTCAGAGGTGAACTTGTTGGTGTGTTTTTGGTCATTGTCTTGCTGCAGAACCCAAGTACACCTGAGCTTGAGGTCACAAACAGATGACAAGATATTCTCCTTCAAGATTGTCTGTTAAACAGCTGAATTCCTGGTTCCATCAAATACAGCAAGTTATCCAAACCCTGAAGCAGCAAAGCAGTCCCAGACCATCACACTACCACCACCTTCTTTTTCTAAAATTATGTGTTAGGTTTAAGCCAGATGTAACGGGACACACACCTTCCAAATTTTAGCTTTGGAACTCTCCCATAGAGGAGATTTTCACTAAGTATCTTTCTTATTACTGAATCATTAACACTGACCTTAACTGAGGCAAGTGAGACCTGCAGTTCTTTATATGTTGTTCTGGGTTCTTTTGTGATCTCCTGGATGAGTTGTCCATGCCCTTTTGCAGTAATTTCAGTTGGCCGGTCACTCCTGGAAAGGTTCACCAGTGTCCCATGTTTTCTCCATTTGTGAATAATAGTGAATCACTGTGGTTCTCTGGAGTCCCAAAGCTTTAGAAATGAATTTGTAACCTTTTCCACACTCATAGATGATCATTGACTTTGTTTTATCATGTGTTTTTGAATTTCTTTAGATCAAAGTATAATGTGTTGCTTTTTGAGACCTTTTATCTGCTTCATGTTGTCAGACAGGTTCTATTTAAGTGATTTTTTTACAGGTCTGGTTATAATCAAGTCTGATTGTGGTTAGTAGTGAAATAGAACTTAGCTTTCCAAAAATTGTGATTAATCACAGATAATTAATTTAAGTTTGGATTTCCTTTCTCTTAATAAATACAATTTAAATTTAAACTATACAATTTAAACTATTTAAAAAAGTGTTGTCTATATTTACTCAGGTTATATTTGACTGATATTAAAATTTGTTTGAAAATCTGAAAAAGTAAGTATGACAAAAAAGTAAAAACAAAAGAAATCTGTAGGAGGGGAAATACTTTTCACGGGAATGTATCTAAAATATTCAACAAAATATTGATTAATACAGCTCTGGAAAAAAATAAGAGACCACTTAAATATGATGAGTTTCTTTGATTTTACTGAATTGAAAACCTCAAGAGGAAGATGAATTGAAGCCATCAAACCAAGCTGAACTGCTTGAATTTTGCACCAGGAGTAAAGGCATAAAGTTATCCAAAAGCAGTGTGTAAGACTGGTGGAAGAGAACATGCCAAGATGCATGAAAACTGTGATTAAAAACCAGGGTTATTCCACCAAATATTGATTTCTGAACTCTTAAAACTTTATGAATATAAACTTTTGTTTTCTTTGCATTATTTGAGGTCTGAAAGCTCTGCATCTTTTTTTTTATTTCAGTCATTTTATGCCAATAAATGCTCTAAATGACAATATTTTTATTTGAAATTTGGAAGAAATTTTGTTCTTATTTTTTAGAATAAAACAACAATGTTCATTTTCAGAAGTGGTCTCTCAATTATTTCCAGAGCTGTATATCATTGTCCTTACAAATTCTATGAAGAGACCCTAAAGCACATTTTGAGTGAAAGACTGCTTGTATGGATTTTACTGATGGTTACATATAAATCACTGAAAAGAATTAACCAAATATCATTTAATATAAAAATGGATAATATATTGATCATGATAACTATTGATTAAGATAAAATACTGATTATTTATTTAGACAGAAATAACACAATATACTACAGAGCAAAGCTACTCCATAATCTTTCAAAAGTGGAGATCAATATTCCTCTATTCCTATTTTTGTAATAATGTGTTCATTCATGGTAAATCCTTTTAAAATTTATCGTTATACAGTGTTTGTACTAAATTGAAACAACTCTGCTGCACTAAATACACATTATATATTGATAGTAATTTATTTGTTATACAGAAAGAGTCTCCTAGTTGCTCAGGTCTAAACAAGAAGACCAGCAGGGACTGAGAAAGTGAGTCTGGGCACGTCTGTGTCGAGGCTACGGAGGCTCAGTCAAGGCCCTCACACTTACAGACAGCTCCACGATATGAGACCAATTATCACTCCCTCCCTCCTCATCTGAGAGATGAAACAACATAAACAACACTGGGTATTCAAAAACCACCCTTCATTCATTTCATTAATACCTATGTCTGCCACAATAAAACAGTCTGAACGATATATTGTGCCAGAAATATCTGTGATAAAAAATATAAGTGATAAGAAATGACCATATAGCATTGGTAAAACGATGAAAGTTTAACGGTGCGCGTCCATTGGCACTTTTCTTCAACGCATGTCACCATTTCAAATGAGGCAACAGATGTAGTCAATCATAAGTTTAAGATCTTACATTTTTAGTAAACCTCACTGTAATCTGTAGTTCTATAAATCCATATTCCGCCATTTTTAGCCTCTCTTCTGTGTTTGAAAGGCGCCTGTTTTGTGTGTGTGAGGCTCCTATGTGTGTGCGTGGCGTAGCAGCCTGCTCTTCCCTGATTGGCTGGACGCAGCGCGGCGTCTAGATTCATTTGAATAAAGTTGAGATCTGCTCAACTATTTTTTCGGCGGAGGGCGGGGCAGTGCTCAACGCAACGCAACCCAGCATGCGGCGTGGCATGCGGCGGCTCTCTGCATTGAAATGAATGGGATGCGTCGGGGCTTTAGTGCCAGTGGATGCGCACTGTAATAATGCAATTGCACCCTTTTAAAGAGAAAATTAACTTCTAATTAAGATGCATATATTAGCCGTTGAAATATGTCTAGAAATAAAAGATTAATAAAATAAGCCACTGTTTTTAAACAAAGTTAACATACTCAAATGTAAATTTTGGAGCATTGCTTTGAGAATTTGATTGCATTTAGGAACAAGACAATTAATGAGGTCAGGATTTTGGACGATCACCACCACCTACCTCATCCTCAAATCCTCAACACACCCCAAAAGAACTGGATGGAGCACAATCATTCCTGAGAACTTCCACTTCTTCTTCTCCACAGCTCAATGCTGGGGGGTTTTATACCTCTCTAACCCATGCTTTGCATTAGGCACAGGACCAATATATTCACGTCTATCTGCTATCAATCCTTTTCGTAAAAAAACCTGAGAGTAAAGATTTATGTTGGTAATATCCAATATTAACAACTAATTATTATTTTAGTTGTCAACTAATCTGATGATTATTATTTTGATGTCCTCCATCTCTGACAATGAAATTTGTAGTCGACAAATTTAAATAATCGACAATCGATCATTGCAGCCCTTGCTGGTGAAGAACCTTTACATTAACTTCTTTAAACATTTAAAAGCTTCCTTACACATATATCTTTGCCAGAAATAGTAATATTTATAGTATTTATAGTAATAACTTATTGCATTAGTAAAAGTAGTTTTTGTAGCATTTTTATTTGTAAGAGTGTGGAAGATCAATGAAAGATCTATTCATGTAGAATATTTTTTGCTTACATTTTTACTACAAAAAAAATACATTTATGGAAATCAGAGGCCAGACAAACTTAAAAAAAAAACTAGATTGGAGTCCCACATGCACAGATATTTTAAATCACTCCAGTCTGCCACTTGAAGCATCTCTAAGCTTTATGCTATTCATGAAGGATTTATGAATGTCCTAAAGCCAGGAACCTATTTCATGCTCACAAATTTTCTCCAGTACATCGCCACACATGCATATGAGAAAGGCTGACAAATCTCCTGTTCCTTTCATTTGTTACAGAAAAGCCAGCAAATGTCACCACGAAAAAGAGAGGAAATCTTGGGAAACTCTGATAATAGCTCACTCTCGTTCTCTTCTCCCGTCTGTCACGTGTTCACGCACCCAGGGGCACAAGACTGCATGTCTTAGGAAGATTAAAGCCTTCAAAGGTCAGTTATGTCTTCTGGATACACACTCTGTCAGAACAGTCAAAGAATTACAAAGGATAATAAAGTGAGCTTGAGCTGATCTTAGGAGGAAATGCTCGATAATGAAGTGACCAGGCTAATTCAGCTTTACAAGAACAATGAACCTTCTCAAAACAAAAGAAAGTTTCTAGACACCGTCACATACAGAATTTCTTCAGAAATCAAGGAAAAAATGGGGACTTTGTTCCTTATTCTGCTGTAGTAACATCTCTACTTAACTTTTCAGAGTTAAGCACATTGTTATGAGGATTTGAGAGCGTTTAGGGTACGTCCAAAAGTATTAGGATTTTTTTTTAAACTGAAGTTGAGTTTTTATCCACACAGAGAGGAAAATGCTGTATAAATGTGTAATAATAAATCATAAATATGCTAGCCCTTTACAGCCTGTCAGAGCGTACCTCATGTAGACAGACCTCAATTTATGAACAATACAGGAAGAAATTACAGTGATTTCCCTCAGGGCTGTGTGATATGGCAAAAACTGATGTCATGATTTCGGTTTTGATAACAATATTTGGTAAATAGTGGACCATATTTTGACTAAATGCAACTGAATGTCCTTTATTATTTGTATATATTTATTTATTTAATTTATTCATTAATACTACATGGATATATCAACTTGTCATCAAGTAGTGAGTAATCCAGCTCAGAGAAACAGTTAACATTGACACTTACTTACTCCTGCTTTAACCTGAGTCTGGCTGAATCAAACAAATGTTCAAATTTGAAGATAGGGACAAATACACTGCATGGCCAACAAAAAGTCTTCACCTGAATTTAACTGAGTAAATGATGTGGGGTTGATGCTGCAGTTGGTCTGCAGGTCTAGGTTCAGCAACAGTATGTGCTGAAAGAATGAGGTCAGCTGACTACCTGAATATACTGAATATAGACCAGGTTATTCCATCAATGGACTTTTTTCTTCCCTGATGACACAGGCATATAACAAGATAACAATGTCAGGATTCATGGTGCTGGAATTGTGAAATAGTGATTCAGGGAGCATGATATCATCATTTTCACACATGGATTGTTCACCACCAATCACATACATTTTAAATAACAGATTCTTGTTTGTTTTAGGGCTCTGATTATTTAAACAATGTTAGTATGTATTAATTGATTACATTCAATACATTTTAGAATTGGTTAAATTATGTAGATAATAATATGAGTTTTCAAATAAATAGGTGTAAATGCATAAAAATTAGAGTCCAGACCTTACCCTAATTGAGAATCTTTGGGGTGTGCTGGAGAAGACAGCGGTCAGACTCTACCATCATCAAAGCTGCAAGATCTTGGTGAAAAATTAATGCAACACTGGATTGAAATAAATCTTGTAACATTGCAGAAGCTTATCGAAACGATGTCACAGTGAATGTGTTAATCAAAGTTAAAGGCTTTATCTTGAACATTTGTTTGATTCAGCCAGACTCAGCTTAAAGC
The DNA here is from genome assembly GCF_023375975.1 of Astyanax mexicanus. Lineage (NCBI taxonomy): Eukaryota > Metazoa > Chordata > Actinopteri > Characiformes > Acestrorhamphidae > Astyanax > Astyanax mexicanus. The sequence goes on along the minus strand of NC_064428.1, from coordinate 17,501,787 downwards.
AGATGCAGGTTAGTCCCAATGTTACCTGTTTCTCTGAGCTGGATTATTCACTACTTAATAATAAGTTGATGTACTCATTAGAAAAGTAGGTAAGTCTTGATGTTTGATATTATATGTGGGTCATGCCTGCATGTCACTCAGTGCATGCCTTGGGTGGGTTCTGAATGATATTGCAATTAGTTTCAAAATTATATCACTTTTATTGTGATATATATTGATATTAAATTATTGTCTAGATCAGGTTTACTTTACAGGATGTAAACAAGTATTTCTTATTGAGTCAGAAACTGTCTTGCACCCTCTCAATTTTTCTCAGACTGTTTTGAAAACAGATTTTAAAACATCTCTTCCTGGAGAATGTGGACTGAAGACCTAAATGCAAAGAAAACCCTGTGTGTTAAGGAATTATAAGAATATATTAATGAGGTCAGGTAGTTGTGCAATTAGTGCTGGCCCTACATCTCATCCCAAAGGTACTGGCAGTGTTGGGAAGGTTACTTTTAAAATGTAATCCCTTACAGATTACTGATTACATCACTCAAAATGTAATTTGTAACGTAATCAGTTACATTACTTCAAGTGAGTAACGTAATCTGATTACTTTGGATTACTTACAATATTGTCGTTTTTTTAAGCCTGAATGAATGTAGCAACCACATATTGCATATTATTCTTTTATTTTTCTTTCCAGTTAACAAATAGATAAACAAATAAAAAAGCCTTTTCAATCACTCTATAAAAATACTTATGAAACCATTTCATCAAACAATTTTATGAAACACTTCTATAAATTGATAATAAAACAACTTAAAACCAAACAATGTAACAACAACTGTAAGCTATCTACTTGCAGGTTTGCCACCAGTGTTAATTTTGACAACAAATTTTGATTTAGTCTTAGTTATAGTCTTGTGACGAAAATAGCATTTAGTTTTAGTCACAATTTAGTAATTTAGTCAACTTAGTTTTAGTCGACTTAATGTCATAAGAATATAGTCTACTAAAATTACAGTAAATTTAGTCGACTAAAATGTAAAGGGTGTAAATGTAAATGCTTTTTCATCAGTTCCCTTGAATTATTAACTATACACTTATACGAAATGAAACATTTAATAACCACTTGAGTAATATTGTTAATGTTTGAATGTGAAATATATTTCTATATGATTTAATGTATATTATTATTATTATAGGTGTGTGACTATATATATTTTACATTTAAAATTTTGCTCTAGAAATCAGGTCATAAAACAACTGAATAGTTAAATTATAGTTTAAACAGAGCTGTAGATGCAAAAACAGCTTTTAAATGATCTAGTTTTATCTCCAGCAGTAACCCAGCACTCCTACTGGAGCTACAGTCTATAAATGAGATCAGAAACTCACATTCACACACTGTCCTGTAGAGATGCTCTCAGGATGTACTGAGAGACTTCATGAGTTAAAGTGAGAAACTTATGAGAAAGTGCTGTAAGAAACTTTACACAGACTTTTGGGTTCATAGATTCACTTATTTTATTGTTTTATTTTCGTTATATTATTGAGTTCCTTTCTGACCTGTTCCTGCTTTAACACTAGCTATATCTTTCCCAGTGTGAGACTAAACAGATGATCTGATCTTAATGAGTGAGTTCTGTATCAGTTCTGTGTTTTAGTGCACTGCTGAGTTAAACACATCAGCTCATGAAATAACATCAGTATTAAAACGCGGATCTCTGCATGGAGATCTGTGTGACTCTGCTCTGCAGAAGCTGAAAGATTAGTGGTGTTTTTACCGGAGATTGAGTCGCTCCACGCGGTTTACACGTTATCTTGTTTTTCGCGACGTCAAAGGAGAAATATATCGCCTCTCCTCTCTCTCTCCCTGCTGAACACTGTCGAGTTAACTTCCAGTCGAGCTCCGTAAGTATCGACAGGTTAATTCCCGGGTTTGTAACTGAGCGCGCGGCGCCTCCGCTAAAGTAGCAGTGATTGGATCTCTTCCTAACTGGTCCCTACCTTTCACAGAACTAAATCAGTCTGATTGGATTTCGTCCCTGCCAAACATTTTCGTCTCGTTTTTATTCGTTGACCAAAATGTCAGTTAATTTCGTCTCGTTGTGTGAGCGTGGAGCCGCTGTCTGCCCCTCCTCCCTGTGTGTGTGTGTGTGCAGCGAGATGGGAGAAGGGGCAGACAGTTCCCTGTCATATCAGAGCGTATTCACCGCAAAATGTTATTTGCGTTTTGTCAGTGTTGGAATAGCAAAAATAGGAAAGTACCGCAATGTAATCCTTTAATTTTAGCAGAGTAACTGTAATCTGATTACCATTTATTGAAGCAGTAACTGTAACGGATTACAGTTACTTATAATTTGTAATCTGATTACGTAACGCCGTTACATGTAATCCGTTACTTCCCAACACTGGGTACTGGACGGAGCTCCATCACTCCAGTTAACACAGTTTCATGTTCAGAGGCTTTGTACCAGTGGTCTCTTTAACTGGGCATTTTCTGTCATTGATTGAAGAAAGATTTAAAGAGATCTGAGATGAAACACGAAGTTTAAAAAATAAGTAATTCAAGAAGCATTCAGTAGGTGGCAATTGTGTGCGAAATAAATTCACATATCGCCTCATCACTGAGGTTGTTGTGTATATTAATTATTACATAATATTAATTACTATATAATAGTTATTGTATAGCAATGGATTTTTGAAGATTTTTTTCCAACATGTGGAAGAATAGGGTGCAATTTTTTTTTACAGCATCACAGAAACCACCTGGAATACCACAGCAACCACATATAAACAGCCTAGCAAGACGTGGATAACCCATTTAGCTGTGCAACCATTCTGCATATCCTTAGCAGTTTTTTAGGTTAAAAAAGGTAAGGAAATTTCACTTTATTTAATTAAGACACAAAATATAAAAATGACGGCTACAGTCATATAAAGAAAATGTTACATAGCCTAAATCATATTATATTTTTATATATTTTTTGTGTAAATAAACACCTTTTTATACAGGACCTTGCTATTGCATTTTAGTGTTTTAAGTGGTGGGGACCTTATAATGATTTTTTTTTTTTAAGCTTAGGTTTCAGCCTATATTGATCCAATCAGATCTCATTAAGCGGTGTAAATCCACATTGATTATGATCTGTCCAGCACAACCTACAATTACTGTTACTCGTGTTACACAGGTGGGTGAATGTAGTGTCAGGAGTCTCCCTTCCTCATTACTCATTTTCCTTATTTTCCAAACAGGGGGGGGGGGGGGGTGGCGGGGGGGTGGCAATCTTAGTTTACTTTGTGTTAGAAGTTTGTGTTTAAGTACAGCCTATTGAAATTGATTACAACCACAGCAATAATACTCAATTATAGCTGGAAGAAAAGGAGGTCTTCACTATAAACAATATACAAAAAAATTATCAAATCAAACTATCAACCACTAGCTGACAGCACCCTGGCTTACCAGAACATTCAGGGTTCCTCACTGTAGCACTGAAAGGCGGCATATATTAGTGCTAAGCGCCGCTAACCGCAGCTAGCGCTGCTGCTAACTGTGGCTAACGCGGCTAATGCTATTTTTCATGGGAGAAATCTGTGTAGATTAACATCCAGCACTTGTTTGACTGTAAAGAATTACAATTTTGTTTACTTATTTGCCCCCAGTGGCGAGACCTGTTTGAGTTAGAAGGGAAACATGTCGACACCCTTATTCCATATTATTGTCTCTTAAAATGTGCCTTATAATCTGTTGTGCCTTAAGAATGAAAATAGACGTTAATTGATAGTGCGCCTTATAATACGGTGCCCTTATAGTCTGTAAAATATGTTAAGTCAATCCACCCAAATGGCTGTATGTACGGCTACAAAGCGCCAGTAAAGTGATGTATTGGGTGCTTGTAAGGTTCTTAGTTTAGCTCCTATAGGCTTACATCTGCTTAAAAGGAGCTTTATAACCAAGTTTATTTATCCTGGTAAGATCAGACACTAGGGCTGCAAAGATTATCTCACATAATCGTCAACGTTGACCATAAATCGGTATGGAATTTCATTGTTAATGCATCATAAATGTGTGATGGATCACACTACCCCGTGTACTAGGCTCACATACTCGAGTCTCCAAAATGGTAAACACACCAGATAAGGGACAAGACAACCCCCATACTAACTGTACATCTCCTCATTATATGTTTAAACATATTCTTAGCGTTTAAATCCCACAATCATTGCCTTCTGCTGTAGTTGGGCTGAAAGAGAGAAAGCAGTCAGCGAGTTTTTATGCAAGCTGTAGCCAGGGTTGCCAGGTCCAGCAAAAAAAAAAATAACCTTCCCAAAGTCTGTCTAAAACAGTACACTTTTATTTCGGTTTGCACCTAAGGCTTTTTGGCAGCGTAAAAAAAAAATAAAAGTAGCAAATAAAACGCTCACCTCATAATTTTCACAGATGACTATCAAACAAGTCCAGATTGGCTCAAAAACCTTGAACCTGGCAACTCACATTACAGAGGCAATTCAAGAGTGCAGTACAAAAGGAAACATTAATACTAAAAGAAGTAAATGCTAATAAATGTAATGGCAGTTTACATAAATGGCAATTGATCTAATGGCAATTTACATAAATAAAAAATATTGACTATTTATACATTTCCCTCTCAGTATAATTATTACAAAAAAATTATTTGCAACAGAAGAGACTGATTAATTTTTTTTTGTCAAAACATGATCAAATTTAAAAGAATATTGTATGTTAATATTTCATTTAATATCTCATTTCAAGACATATTTAAGTAAATTTGTCTGAAAATAACAATCTGGCATGTGAAAATGTCTACTATAATAATTTTATACTATCAAAAATATTTTAACTACCTGCAAAATCTGTCTAAAACATGCTTTGGATTGGAAGCTTCACCAGTGGGAAACACAAATGGAAGACACAACAAAAATAACCTGACTATCCGACTAATCCCAAACTAACTTCCGTAGTTAAATAAAGGTAAATTATAATTATTAAAAATGTACTCAGGACAAATAAAGGACAAATAAAAAATAATTGTTGACTATTCGACTAATAAAAAAAAAACTATTGTCAGATTAGTCAACTACTAAAATAGTCATTAGTTGCAGCCCTATCAGACATATGGGCATTTGGGTGGATGTTAAAAATTGAGTGTTTAATTTAACCATTTAGGGGTTGGACAGTGAAACTGAAACACCTGTCATTTTAGTGTGGGAGGTTTCATTGCTAAATTGGCGCAGCCTGGTGGCCAATCTTTAATCTTTAATTTCACATTGCACCAGTAAGAGCAGAGTGTGAAGGTTCAATTAGCAGGGTAAGAGCATAGTTCTGCTCAAAATATTGCAATGCACACAATATTATGGGTGACATATCAGAGTTCAAAAGAGGACAAATTGTTGGTGCATGTCTTGCTGGCGCATCTGTGACCAAGACAGCAAGTCTTTGTGATGTATCAAAAGCCACGGTATCCAGGGTAATGTCAGCATACCACCAAGAAGAACAAACCACATCCAACAGGATTAACTGTGGACGCTGTAAGAGGAAGCTGTCTGAAAGGGATGTTCGGGTGCTAACCCGGATTGTTTTCAAAAAACATAAAACCACGGCTGCCCAAATCACGGCAGAATTTAATGTGCACCTCAACTCTCCTGTTTCCACCGGAACTGTCCGTCGAGAAAATAAATTATTGTGGTCTAAACCAGGTGTTTTAGTTTCATTGTCCAACCCCTGTAGATCTTTATATGTCCTCTACTTAGAAGGTGATGGATATATAAGTCATATATGTTGTATATGGTGCCCCTCAACAGTCAACACTTGAGTTCTAAAGCTAGATAGCTATGCTCTAAATACAATAACCATGTTTATCATACTTGTGTTGGACACAGATGGAATGTGGCCTTCATATTTAAACGTTCCGTGCACACGTGAACACACACATACACACTAGTGAGAACACACACACACATACATATATACAGAAAGCACATAGTAAGCACACATACCATTATTGCAATGCCTGGAGAGCAGGGGGAGTTGAAGGCCTTACTCAAGGGCCCAACAGTGGCAGCATGCTGGACCCGGGTATTAAACTCACAACAACCCTGTGATCAATAACCCAGTGTTCTAACCGCCGAGCCTCCCCTGCCTGTGCTGTTCAGTAGATGTTGAGCAGAATACTGAAATGGTGGTTTAGCATAGCTAAATTCTTTATGATCAGTTTCCACAGCAGTAGCCTATGTCAAGTAATAGAGTACAAATACTTTCTTACCTTACTTAAATACAATTTTGGCTATCTATACATGACGGTAGTGATTATAATTCAGACAACTTTTTACTTCTCCTCGTTAAATTTTCATTTTTCCACAATTATCTGTACTTTCTACTCCCTACTGTTTTCATTCTGGCTTCTCATAGCTCAAACAATGCTGATATCCAGATAAATCTCTTCATTAGGATGGAATGAATCTGATTGTGGTTGGATAAGAAGTATAAACATATATCATTCTGTCAGCCTATTGGTTTATACGCTATCCATCAAACTCAGCAAGAACATAGCAGAAGTATGTAGCCTACTATGAAGATGATCCGTGCAGAGACTCAAGAGAACTCCAGACAAACGTTACAACTAAGCTTCTTTAGTATATTTACATTGTACTAAAATACATTCATTTACAATGGGCATATATGCTGCTAAAACAGGAAGCCTAGTGCATCCTAAATTTATCAACATTAACATTTTAATATAACATTAAAGTCATTGAATGTGAAAATAGAATGTGTGAAAATGTGTTTTGGGGAAGTGATAGTGCACTAGAGACTCAGGTTTAGCCTAAGCTTTTGTCCTTAATAGCATTTTTTCTTACATTACTTTTACATTTATATTTTTGTAGTTTTTAAACAAGTACCTTTACACTTTTACTTAAAGAGTAAAAAGCTTGAGTCAATACTTCAGCTTCTACATAAGCATTTTTCCCATTTTCTTCACAATTTACACGGCCAATTACCCAACCCACTCATTAGGACTCCCCCAATCACTAGTGATGCCCCAACACACCAGGAGGGTGAAGACTAACACATGCTTGCTCCGATACATGTGAAGCCAACCACTGCTTCTTTTCGAGCTGCTGCTGATGCAGCATTGCTGAGCAGCCAGTGCACTCAGAGGAAAGCACAGAGGCTCGGCTCCGATACATCAGCTCACAGACGCCCTGTGCTGCGGACATCACCCTAGGAGTGATGTGGGGAGAGAGCGCCATCTACCCACCCGGAGGGAGCAGGGCCAATTGTGCTCCCTCTGAGCGCCGGCAGCTTGATGGTAAAGTCGCATGAGCTGGGGTGTGAACCTGCGACCTCCTGCTCATAGTGGCATTAGACCGCTGGACCACTCGGCGCCCTCTACAGAAGTATTTTAAATCCCTATTATTTAATTACTTTTCGTTATACTACATGAATAATGAATGTGAATATTTTTGACAACATTCACTTTGAATAGGATACGACCATAAACCATAAATTTGATAAGAAATGAGCAGAAATTGGTGTATGAAACAAACAGAGCGACTAGAGAAACAAATAATGAAGGGCACTGTCATTAAAGGTGTAGTGAATCATGATATATATCTATATATACCACCTCCATTCACACCCAACATTCTGAAATACAACATTTCTAGCATAGTATTGTCCATACAAAGAAATCCCTATTTTGACACCATTAACAAGCTCGAAGTAGCTCCACAATCATTTGTACAATTCTGAGGGCCCTGATATTTAAAATGAAGCATTGAGAACACGTGATTCATCAGCTGTAGGTTCGATCTGGATAGTCAGTCGACTAATCGGGATTTAATTTCCAGACGGTGGCACTTCACTATACCCCTGAACAGAGATGGGTTACTCAACAAAAGTTCCTACTCGTTATCATGTTTCACTGCACTCCAAGTCAGTTTCACACTGGATTTCTCCTTTACATAGGTTATCAAACAGACTGACAAGGTTGACATGTACACATGAACACCAGCTTGATCAAATCAAGGAAGAACATTATTAAGACATCAAAGATTTTATATATGCCAAAGATATAATAGGACCCAGGATAAAGATTCAAATTAGGGTAATCATTAAATTAGCAGTAGTTTAATGTAATGACCTTGGTCCTAGGTGCTTCTTAGGCTGAAATTTAATTCTGGAATTGACAGCACTAGGGCAAGTCCACAGAGGCCATTGTCAGAATTGTGGGCTACAAAGAGGACGCACTAAAACGATGCTCTGAGATGGACTGCAAACCCAAGGCCTAGTTTTACAGGATTCAGATCAAACCATTATAAACTGTGTCAGGCAAGTCAACTTCTGACCTGAGGCTATTCTTCAAATTACGCAAACGAAGTGTGCACTTCTTTATTTACTAATTACGCCTGTCCTTGCGGATAGCCAAGGTGACACAGATTTTTTCACAGGATAAAAAAGAAGGGCATTTTAAGCACAGCTCAGTTGTGTCACACACACACTGACACACACACACACACACACACACACTGAGCGTGGCCTGTTTCCATTTCGAGCAGCTCCTCCTACCACGGCATGAAACGATTTCTGCCACCACCTGGGATGTTACCCGGCATTTCAATTATAGACATGTGTGCACGCCTGCGTGGACACACCCGCGTGCGTGTGCTTTGGCCCAGCGGCACACTCTCATAACATCAGTGTCAGCAGTGTTTGCACAGACTAATGCAACCGTGCACTGAGGAGAAGAAAAACAGAAGAACACTCCCCGGCAAGACCTACAGATCCACAACTCTCAAACAGGGTTGCGTAGTAGTGACGTCAAAAAAAAAAAACACTAAAAGGATGGCTCACGTCAGCGTGGACACGCGCCCGAACAGCTGAGCGGCCTTGCTCTCTCTCTCGCTCTTCTATCGCTCTTCTCTCACTCTCTCTCTTTTTATCGTTCTCTCCCTCCAACACACAAGCACACTCACACTCTTCATTACGATGGACATCTGGCACCTCTTACCAATAATCCTCCCTCCCCCCGTCCCCATCCCATACTAGCTTTGCCACTGGCCCAGGAGCAATGACAACGGAAAATAACGTAACTAACAAAACACCGGTAACAACAATAACACAATAAAAAAACACATTAATCAACATATTACATTATATACAAATATATTTTCCGAATGATGAACCCAAGTGCTCCACTTGCCTAAGAATCATTTTCCCTGATTCATCTCTTTAATCATGTGAGATCTGGAGCCACCTGCCATTAGTCGCACGCTTTGATCTGGACATCAAAGCGGATTTTGGCTTTATTTTCCTTCATTTTTTTCATACCGTCACACACAGTAGGGGGTGTGCGACCTTCCAGTGCAGGGCTGATAACCGTGTGGCACCTAACCCTCGAACCTGTGAGACGCAGGCGGTAGAAATGGGCGTGTTAGAGTGTACGAGAGCGAACGAGAGAGTATCTGTCTGTGTGAGAGACGATGAAAGTGGTCTGATTGTTGTTTATTTATCTTTACGTGGCATATATATATATAATTTTGGGCCACTTTTTAGTTTTAGGGAACTAAAATTAAAACAATAAAATATAATGTGAACAGCTGAACAACCCAAAACAATGGATCTGAATCAGATTGGGACCAGTCTAAACAGGATATATTTATGTGAGAGGGCTGGGAGGTTAATCAAATAATTTAATTTCATTTGGTTCCCTTATGTCTGCAAATTATAAACAATATACCGGAAATTCAATCAAATAGCGCCTCGACCTTCCAACACCACCACCCCATCAACAAATAGCGCTGCGATCCCCCTCACCCATCAACAAATAGCACCACAAAATCCAAGCACCACCACTCCATCAACAAATAGCGCTGCGATCTCCCAACGCCACCACCCCATCTGCAAATAACACTGCAATTCCCCCACCCGACAACAAATAGCGCCTCGACCTCCCAACACCACCACCCCATCAACAAATAGCGCCTCGACCTCCCAACACCACCACCCCATTAACAAATAGCGCCTCGACCTCCCAACACCACCTCCCCCATCAACAAATAGCGCCTCGACCTCCCAACACCACCACCACGTCATCAATAAATAGCACTGCGATCCCATG